>NW_026644777.1:0-111092 GCF_030020395.1 Manis pentadactyla
GCAAAACGCACTCTCAAGGAATAACCACAACGAACACAAATAAACACCCACAAACACAAAGACATGGGGAACACCCACAAAGTCAACACGCAGAAAGCACAATATATGAAACAACACACACCACGAATATCACAAGGCTTAACGGCACGCAATTCTCAAAACTAGTTAACCATGTACACACCACACACACAATGACGCCCGCTACAAAAGGCAAAACCACGTACAGATAACACACCTCACCTCACACACATACCAATTACACACAAAACCTCTCAAAAACAGCCAAGCACGTGTCACATTCACACATGCGTAACACACACAACAAATACAAAACCACACGCAAAGCTCACAACCAACAATTAGCGCACACAGGACACATTTCACGTGCTACACACCCCACACACAAACACACTCGGACACGCCACAGACACACACACACACACACTGGCCCCACTACGCTATGCAAACACACGGAAAACTCAGAAAGGAACGACATAACAGTCACAGGGCACACACCCGTCACAACAGAGCAAATATTCCTCACTAACACACAAATCACATTTGTGAGAGTACCTGCAGCACACAGAATGAGACTCACCAAACAAGCACAACCACACGCGGACAACACAGCTCACATCACAAACATAACAACCACATACACTCAACCACTCAAACACAACCACACACAGATCACAATCACACATGAAAAACACACACAACACTCACAGATCCACAGGCAACACACACATAACCAACAGAGACAAGTAGCACACATTTCCCACTACACACTCAACCATGCACACACACACCGCGCATACATCCTCAAACAGGAGTACAGAGCAGAACGCACACACAACACAGAAACACGCCAAACAAGAGTCACAAGACACACACCACACACCTCAAGGCCCATGACTGCTCACAACACTCACGAAAAACATCGCACAGGCTACTTACTGGGACATACACCATGGGACATACTAAACAAGCAAGACCGCACACAGTCAACACATCTCACGTCACGTGCATAACTCAAACTGCGAAGCACACACACAACCTCTCTAACACAAACACGCACACAAATCACAATCACACGCACCAAAAGACAGAGCACATACGAACCCACACACAAACAACCAAAACACACACAACACACCTATAGCACACTACACACCACACACACAGCCACAAGCGTGCAATATGGAGCACACACAGACCCTCACGCGGAAAGCCCGAAACAAAACACACAAAATACACGCTCACAGTACACCTCAGACACAACGCAAAGCTTTACATCACACGGCATGCTCAAAATACACAGACCGCCCCACATCTACCCTGTGCGTAACACACAGAAAGCATATAGACAGCACTCAACAACCCAGAACACAGTACATAACACAACACACAAAAGAAAGACCAGACACATTGCACACACAAAGGGACACTGGAGGGCACACAACAAACACGGAACCTACACAAACACCAATGGATATCTCATCAGCAATGACGAGATATACAGCCCACAAAGAACCACTCAAAGCACGGGACACACAATTCACAACCACACACATCACACGTTGCACGCCACACATAGAAATGTACACAGGACAGTGTACTCAACAAGCAGTAGAGAACCCATACCGCACCCAGTACATGCACAACACACACAGCACGGACAACACGCAACACACCGAGAATAAACAAGACTCACAGATCACAGAGAACACAACCCAAAACACACAGCACACACAGCATAGCGAAAGAGAATACACACAGACTCACAACACAAACACAACAAATCATTCCCTACCTTATAGCAACAACACAAAGAGCACACTACACAAGAATCAAATCCTAAAAGCACAACATAGGTCAAACTCTCAGAATACACAGTAACCAACGTAACGCACAACCCACACAGCAAGACATAAAGCGAGGAAACGAAACGACTCAGCACACACAACGCAACAGTTAGCACGAACAACACACACCACGTACAACGCAAACAATACAGCACACACAGCCACAAACAACACACACAGAAGGCGCCAACACAAAACATTCAGCACAAACGCAAATCACCCACAACACCCAAAACCAGAGTTTACATACAAACCCTCAACACGCAAACAGCACATCACACTGAACAACAACCACCGCCCCCCCCCACACCGAGCTCATCACTGCACACAATGCACATGAACCATGGTTCTCAGAGTAAACGCAACACACACAGTGAGGCACACTGACCAAGCATGACCACGCACAGTACAGACATCACAAATTACACTCATCACTCCAACAGCCGACCACGCACACCAGCTGTCAAACACAAGCACACGCATAACACGCACCACACACAACACATGCAAAACGGCATGCAGAAAATGTGCACGCCGCAAGAAAAAGAACACCGAATTTGTGAGACACACATTTCACGCACTACACACGTCACTCAAAGCACACTTGAATCAGACAGCACCCAGGTCCTCACAGAACGCATGATGCAAAGCACAGGATATACATACAAAGCATATACAACTCAGTACACAATTCGTATCCCATAAAGACACCCAGATGAAACAGCACACGCACACTACGCAAAACAGGAAGGAATACACACAACACACGTGCAACTGAGAACATAATGCTTGCACATCATGCAACACGCAACACACGTGTGATCGCGCCACACACTAAACATGAAACAGAAAACCATTCGCAGGCCACCTATCATTCCCAACCACGAACACAACATGCCACCCAAAGGACGCCAAACATACAACACACAAAGACACACTCCAAGCACACAACCAGCCACAACCACACCAGTCACACAGAACTCCACGGGGAAATTCACACAGAACTTACATTGCGAAGCAACAAAACTGCACACCTCCCATACACGACAGTCTACACAACAGTCACAACACAGAAAGAACACAACACACAGGAAACGCACACACAATCACATAAACACCGCCACGCACATTAAACCAACAGGTCACAGACATCACCACAAGAAACACAATAACACAGCACGGGTGATGTGACACAACACAGAACACGCACACAATCGCAAACACCAGAAAACGCGCCCTACCGTGTACACAAAAAACAACGCACCTCACACCTAACAGAAAAGCCAGCAAACACGAAACACATCACAAAAAGACGTCAAACGCAAATATCGCACACACAAACCACACATTCAAAGAAACACATCGATGCATTAACACAGTACAAAATAATACACAAATCACAGAATACATCACACCACACACACAAACATCACGCACAAATTAAACATCACAACTCATGTCTCCCACAACACCCTGCATTAACAACACAACACACAGACCGACGCAACCACTACATACCACACACGGAGCCACGCAAAACGCACTCTCAAGGAATAACCACAACGAACACAAATAAACACCCACAAACTCAACACGCAGAAAGCACAATATATGAAACAACACACACCACGAATATCACAAGGCTTAACGGCACGCAATTCTCAAAACTAGTTAACCATGTACACACCACACACACAATGACGCCCACTACAAAAGGCAAAACCACGTACAGATAACACACCTCACCTCACACACATACCAATTACACACAAAACCTCTCAAAAACAGCCAAGCACGTGTCACATTCACACATGCGTAACACACACAACAAATACAAAACCACACGCAAAGCTCACAACCAACAATTAGCGCACACAGGACACATTTCACGTGCTACACACCCCACACACAAACACACTCGGACACGCCACAGACACACACACACACACACTGGCCCCACTACGCTATGCAAACACACGGAAAACTCAGAAAGGAACGACATAACAGTCACAGGGCACACACCCGTCACAACAGAGCAAATATTCCTCACTAACACACAAATCACATTTGTGAGAGTACCTGCAGCACACAGAATGAGACTCACCAAACAAGCACAACCACACGCGGACAACACAGCTCACATCACAAACATAACAACCACATACACTCAACCACTCAAACACAACCACACACAGATCACAATCACACATGAAAAACACACACAACACTCACAGATCCACAGGCAACACACACATAACCAACAGAGACAAGTAGCACACATTTCCCACTACACACTCAACCATGCACACACACACCGCGCATACATCCTCAAACAGGAGTACAGAGCAGAACGCACACACAACACAGAAACACGCCAAACAAGAGTCACAAGACACACACCACACACCTCAAGGCCCATGACTGCTCACAACACTCACGAAAAACATCGCACAGGCTACTTACTGGGACATACACCATGGGACATACTAAACAAGCAAGACCGCACACAGTCAACACATCTCACGTCACGTGCATAACTCAAACTGCGAAGCACACACACAACCTCTCTAACACAAACACGCACACAAATCACAATCACACGCACCAAAAGACAGAGCACATACGAACCCACACACAAACAACCAAAACACACACAACACACCTATAGCACACTACACACCACACACACAGCCACAAGCGTGCAATATGGAGCACACACAGACCCTCACGCGGAAAGCCCGAAACAAAACACACAAAATACACGCTCACAGTACACCTCAGACACAACGCAAAGCTTTACATCACACGGCATGCTCAAAATACACAGACCGCCCCACATCTACCCTGTGCGTAACACACAGAAAGCATATAGACAGCACTCAACAACCCAGAACACAGTACATAACACAACACACAAAAGAAAGACCAGACACATTGCACACACAAAGGGACACTGGAGGGCACACAACAAACACGGAACCTACACAAACACCAATGGATATCTCATCAGCAATGACGAGATATACAGCCCACAAAGAACCACTCAAAGCACGGGACACACAATTCACAACCACACACATCACACGTTGCACGCCACACATAGAAATGTACACAGGACAGTGTACTCAACAAGCAGTAGAGAACCCATACCGCACCCAGTACATGCACAACACACACAGCACGGACAACACGCAACACACCGAGAATAAACAAGACTCACAGATCACAGAGAACACAACCCAAAACACACAGCACACACAGCATAGCGAAAGAGAATACACACAGACTCACAACACAAACACAACAAATCATTCCCTACCTTATAGCAACAACACAAAGAGCACACTACACAAGAATCAAATCCTAAAAGCACAACATAGGTCAAACTCTCAGAATACACAGTAACCAACGTAACGCACAACCCACACAGCAAGACATAAAGCGAGGAAACGAAACGACTCAGCACACACAACGCAACAGTTAGCACGAACAACACACACCACGTACAACGCAAACAATACAGCACACACAGCCACAAACAACACACACAGAAGGCGCCAACACAAAACATTCAGCACAAACGCAAATCACCCACAACACCCAAAACCAGAGTTTACATACAAACCCTCAACACGCAAACAGCACATCACACTGAACAACAACCACCGCCCCCCCCCACACCGAGCTCATCACTGCACACAATGCACATGAACCATGGTTCTCAGAGTAAACGCAACACACACAGTGAGGCACACTGACCAAGCATGACCACGCACAGTACAGACATCACAAATTACACTCATCACTCCAACAGCCGACCACGCACACCAGCTGTCAAACACAAGCACACGCATAACACGCACCACACACAACACATGCAAAACGGCATGCAGAAAATGTGCACGCCGCAAGAAAAAGAACACCGAATTTGTGAGACACACATTTCACGCACTACACACGTCACTCAAAGCACACTTGAATCAGACAGCACCCAGGTCCTCACAGAACGCATGATGCAAAGCACAGGATATACATACAAAGCATATACAACTCAGTACACAATTCGTATCCCATAAAGACACCCAGATGAAACAGCACACGCACACTACGCAAAACAGGAAGGAATACACACAACACACGTGCAACTGAGAACATAATGCTTGCACATCATGCAACACGCAACACACGTGTGATCGCGCCACACACTAAACATGAAACAGAAAACCATTCGCAGGCCACCTATCATTCCCAACCACGAACACAACATGCCACCCAAAGGACGCCAAACATACAACACACAAAGACACACTCCAAGCACACAACCAGCCACAACCACACCAGTCACACAGAACTCCACGGGGAAATTCACACAGAACTTACATTGCGAAGCAACAAAACTGCACACCTCCCATACACGACAGTCTACACAACAGTCACAACACAGAAAGAACACAACACACAGGAAACGCACACACAATCACATAAACACCGCCACGCACATTAAACCAACAGGTCACAGACATCACCACAAGAAACACAATAACACAGCACGGGTGATGTGACACAACACAGAACACGCACACAATCGCAAACACCAGAAAACGCGCCCTACCGTGTACACAAAAAACAACGCACCTCACACCTAACAGAAAAGCCAGCAAACACGAAACACATCACAAAAAGACGTCAAACGCAAATATCGCACACACAAACCACACATTCAAAGAAACACATCGATGCATTAACACAGTACAAAATAATACACAAATCACAGAATACATCACACCACACACACAAACATCACGCACAAATTAAACATCACAACTCATGTCTCCCACAACACCCTGCATTAACAACACAACACACAGACCGACGCAACCACTACATACCACACACGGAGCCACGCAAAACGCACTCTCAAGGAATAACCACAACGAACACAAATAAACACCCACAAACTCAACACGCAGAAAGCACAATATATGAAACAACACACACCACGAATATCACAAGGCTTAACGGCACGCAATTCTCAAAACTAGTTAACCATGTACACACCACACACACAATGACGCCCACTACAAAAGGCAAAACCACGTACAGATAACACACCTCACCTCACACACATACCAATTACACACAAAACCTCTCAAAAACAGCCAAGCACGTGTCACATTCACACATGCGTAACACACACAACAAATACAAAACCACACGCAAAGCTCACAACCAACAATTAGCGCACACAGGACACATTTCACGTGCTACACACCCCACACACAAACACACTCGGACACGCCACAGACACACACACACACACACTGGCCCCACTACGCTATGCAAACACACGGAAAACTCAGAAAGGAACGACATAACAGTCACAGGGCACACACCCGTCACAACAGAGCAAATATTCCTCACTAACACACAAATCACATTTGTGAGAGTACCTGCAGCACACAGAATGAGACTCACCAAACAAGCACAACCACACGCGGACAACACAGCTCACATCACAAACATAACAACCACATACACTCAACCACTCAAACACAACCACACACAGATCACAATCACACATGAAAAACACACACAACACTCACAGATCCACAGGCAACACACACATAACCAACAGAGACAAGTAGCACACATTTCCCACTACACACTCAACCATGCACACACACACCGCGCATACATCCTCAAACAGGAGTACAGAGCAGAACGCACACACAACACAGAAACACGCCAAACAAGAGTCACAAGACACACACCACACACCTCAAGGCCCATGACTGCTCACAACACTCACGAAAAACATCGCACAGGCTACTTACTGGGACATACACCATGGGACATACTAAACAAGCAAGACCGCACACAGTCAACACATCTCACGTCACGTGCATAACTCAAACTGCGAAGCACACACACAACCTCTCTAACACAAACACGCACACAAATCACAATCACACGCACCAAAAGACAGAGCACATACGAACCCACACACAAACAACCAAAACACACACAACACACCTATAGCACACTACACACCACACACACAGCCACAAGCGTGCAATATGGAGCACACACAGACCCTCACGCGGAAAGCCCGAAACAAAACACACAAAATACACGCTCACAGTACACCTCAGACACAACGCAAAGCTTTACATCACACGGCATGCTCAAAATACACAGACCGCCCCACATCTACCCTGTGCGTAACACACAGAAAGCATATAGACAGCACTCAACAACCCAGAACACAGTACATAACACAACACACAAAAGAAAGACCAGACACATTGCACACACAAAGGGACACTGGAGGGCACACAACAAACACGGAACCTACACAAACACCAATGGATATCTCATCAGCAATGACGAGATATACAGCCCACAAAGAACCACTCAAAGCACGGGACACACAATTCACAACCACACACATCACACGTTGCACGCCACACATAGAAATGTACACAGGACAGTGTACTCAACAAGCAGTAGAGAACCCATACCGCACCCAGTACATGCACAACACACACAGCACGGACAACACGCAACACACCGAGAATAAACAAGACTCACAGATCACAGAGAACACAACCCAAAACACACAGCACACACAGCATAGCGAAAGAGAATACACACAGACTCACAACACAAACACAACAAATCATTCCCTACCTTATAGCAACAACACAAAGAGCACACTACACAAGAATCAAATCCTAAAAGCACAACATAGGTCAAACTCTCAGAATACACAGTAACCAACGTAACGCACAACCCACACAGCAAGACATAAAGCGAGGAAACGAAACGACTCAGCACACACAACGCAACAGTTAGCACGAACAACACACACCACGTACAACGCAAACAATACAGCACACACAGCCACAAACAACACACACAGAAGGCGCCAACACAAAACATTCAGCACAAACGCAAATCACCCACAACACCCAAAACCAGAGTTTACATACAAACCCTCAACACGCAAACAGCACATCACACTGAACAACAACCACCGCCCCCCCCCACACCGAGCTCATCACTGCACACAATGCACATGAACCATGGTTCTCAGAGTAAACGCAACACACACAGTGAGGCACACTGACCAAGCATGACCACGCACAGTACAGACATCACAAATTACACTCATCACTCCAACAGCCGACCACGCACACCAGCTGTCAAACACAAGCACACGCATAACACGCACCACACACAACACATGCAAAACGGCATGCAGAAAATGTGCACGCCGCAAGAAAAAGAACACCGAATTTGTGAGACACACATTTCACGCACTACACACGTCACTCAAAGCACACTTGAATCAGACAGCACCCAGGTCCTCACAGAACGCATGATGCAAAGCACAGGATATACATACAAAGCATATACAACTCAGTACACAATTCGTATCCCATAAAGACACCCAGATGAAACAGCACACGCACACTACGCAAAACAGGAAGGAATACACACAACACACGTGCAACTGAGAACATAATGCTTGCACATCATGCAACACGCAACACACGTGTGATCGCGCCACACACTAAACATGAAACAGAAAACCATTCGCAGGCCACCTATCATTCCCAACCACGAACACAACATGCCACCCAAAGGACGCCAAACATACAACACACAAAGACACACTCCAAGCACACAACCAGCCACAACCACACCAGTCACACAGAACTCCACGGGGAAATTCACACAGAACTTACATTGCGAAGCAACAAAACTGCACACCTCCCATACACGACAGTCTACACAACAGTCACAACACAGAAAGAACACAACACACAGGAAACGCACACACAATCACATAAACACCGCCACGCACATTAAACCAACAGGTCACAGACATCACCACAAGAAACACAATAACACAGCACGGGTGATGTGACACAACACAGAACACGCACACAATCGCAAACACCAGAAAACGCGCCCTACCGTGTACACAAAAAACAACGCACCTCACACCTAACAGAAAAGCCAGCAAACACGAAACACATCACAAAAAGACGTCAAACGCAAATATCGCACACACAAACCACACATTCAAAGAAACACATCGATGCATTAACACAGTACAAAATAATACACAAATCACAGAATACATCACACCACACACACAAACATCACGCACAAATTAAACATCACAACTCATGTCTCCCACAACACCCTGCATTAACAACACAACACACAGACCGACGCAACCACTACATACCACACACGGAGCCACGCAAAACGCACTCTCAAGGAATAACCACAACGAACACAAATAAACACCCACAAACTCAACACGCAGAAAGCACAATATATGAAACAACACACACCACGAATATCACAAGGCTTAACGGCACGCAATTCTCAAAACTAGTTAACCATGTACACACCACACACACAATGACGCCCACTACAAAAGGCAAAACCACGTACAGATAACACACCTCACCTCACACACATACCAATTACACACAAAACCTCTCAAAAACAGCCAAGCACGTGTCACATTCACACATGCGTAACACACACAACAAATACAAAACCACACGCAAAGCTCACAACCAACAATTAGCGCACACAGGACACATTTCACGTGCTACACACCCCACACACAAACACACTCGGACACGCCACAGACACACACACACACACACTGGCCCCACTACGCTATGCAAACACACGGAAAACTCAGAAAGGAACGACATAACAGTCACAGGGCACACACCCGTCACAACAGAGCAAATATTCCTCACTAACACACAAATCACATTTGTGAGAGTACCTGCAGCACACAGAATGAGACTCACCAAACAAGCACAACCACACGCGGACAACACAGCTCACATCACAAACATAACAACCACATACACTCAACCACTCAAACACAACCACACACAGATCACAATCACACATGAAAAACACACACAACACTCACAGATCCACAGGCAACACACACATAACCAACAGAGACAAGTAGCACACATTTCCCACTACACACTCAACCATGCACACACACACCGCGCATACATCCTCAAACAGGAGTACAGAGCAGAACGCACACACAACACAGAAACACGCCAAACAAGAGTCACAAGACACACACCACACACCTCAAGGCCCATGACTGCTCACAACACTCACGAAAAACATCGCACAGGCTACTTACTGGGACATACACCATGGGACATACTAAACAAGCAAGACCGCACACAGTCAACACATCTCACGTCACGTGCATAACTCAAACTGCGAAGCACACACACAACCTCTCTAACACAAACACGCACACAAATCACAATCACACGCACCAAAAGACAGAGCACATACGAACCCACACACAAACAACCAAAACACACACAACACACCTATAGCACACTACACACCACACACACAGCCACAAGCGTGCAATATGGAGCACACACAGACCCTCACGCGGAAAGCCCGAAACAAAACACACAAAATACACGCTCACAGTACACCTCAGACACAACGCAAAGCTTTACATCACACGGCATGCTCAAAATACACAGACCGCCCCACATCTACCCTGTGCGTAACACACAGAAAGCATATAGACAGCACTCAACAACCCAGAACACAGTACATAACACAACACACAAAAGAAAGACCAGACACATTGCACACACAAAGGGACACTGGAGGGCACACAACAAACACGGAACCTACACAAACACCAATGGATATCTCATCAGCAATGACGAGATATACAGCCCACAAAGAACCACTCAAAGCACGGGACACACAATTCACAACCACACACATCACACGTTGCACGCCACACATAGAAATGTACACAGGACAGTGTACTCAACAAGCAGTAGAGAACCCATACCGCACCCAGTACATGCACAACACACACAGCACGGACAACACGCAACACACCGAGAATAAACAAGACTCACAGATCACAGAGAACACAACCCAAAACACACAGCACACACAGCATAGCGAAAGAGAATACACACAGACTCACAACACAAACACAACAAATCATTCCCTACCTTATAGCAACAACACAAAGAGCACACTACACAAGAATCAAATCCTAAAAGCACAACATAGGTCAAACTCTCAGAATACACAGTAACCAACGTAACGCACAACCCACACAGCAAGACATAAAGCGAGGAAACGAAACGACTCAGCACACACAACGCAACAGTTAGCACGAACAACACACACCACGTACAACGCAAACAATACAGCACACACAGCCACAAACAACACACACAGAAGGCGCCAACACAAAACATTCAGCACAAACGCAAATCACCCACAACACCCAAAACCAGAGTTTACATACAAACCCTCAACACGCAAACAGCACATCACACTGAACAACAACCACCGCCCCCCCCCACACCGAGCTCATCACTGCACACAATGCACATGAACCATGGTTCTCAGAGTAAACGCAACACACACAGTGAGGCACACTGACCAAGCATGACCACGCACAGTACAGACATCACAAATTACACTCATCACTCCAACAGCCGACCACGCACACCAGCTGTCAAACACAAGCACACGCATAACACGCACCACACACAACACATGCAAAACGGCATGCAGAAAATGTGCACGCCGCAAGAAAAAGAACACCGAATTTGTGAGACACACATTTCACGCACTACACACGTCACTCAAAGCACACTTGAATCAGACAGCACCCAGGTCCTCACAGAACGCATGATGCAAAGCACAGGATATACATACAAAGCATATACAACTCAGTACACAATTCGTATCCCATAAAGACACCCAGATGAAACAGCACACGCACACTACGCAAAACAGGAAGGAATACACACAACACACGTGCAACTGAGAACATAATGCTTGCACATCATGCAACACGCAACACACGTGTGATCGCGCCACACACTAAACATGAAACAGAAAACCATTCGCAGGCCACCTATCATTCCCAACAACGAACACAACATGCCACCCAAAGGACGCCAAACATACAACACACAAAGACACACTCCAAGCACACAACCAGCCACAACCACACCAGTCACACAGAACTCCACGGGGAAATTCACACAGAACTTACATTGCGAAGCAACAAAACTGCACACCTCCCATACACGACAGTCTACACAACAGTCACAACACAGAAAGAACACAACACACAGGAAACGCACACACAATCACATAAACACCGCCACGCACATTAAACCAACAGGTCACAGACATCACCACAAGAAACACAATAACAGCACGGGTGATGTGACACAACACAGAACACGCACACAATCGCAAACACCAGAAAACGCGCCCTACCGTGTACACAAAAAACAACGCACCTCACACCTAACAGAAAAGCCAGCAAACACGAAACACATCACAAAAAGACGTCAAACGCAAATATCGCACACACAAACCACACATTCAAAGAAACACATCGATGCATTAACACAGTACAAAATAATACACAAATCACAGAATACATCACACCACACACACAAACATCACGCACAAATTAAACATCACAACTCATGTCTCCCACAACACCCTGCATTAACAACACAACACACAGACCGACGCAACCACTACATACCACACACGGAGCCACGCAAAACGCACTCTCAAGGAATAACCACAACGAACACAAATAAACACCCACAAACACAAAGACATGGGGAACACACACAAAGTCAACACGCAGAAAGCACAATATATGAAACAACACACACCACGAATATCACAAGGCTTAACGGCACGCAATTCTCAAAACTAGTTAACCATGTACACACCACACACACAATGACGCCCACTACAAAAGGCAAAACCACGTACAGATAACACACCTCACCTCACACACATACCAATTACACACAAAACCTCTCAAAAACAGCCAAGCACGTGTCACATTCACACATGCGTAACACACACAACAAATACAAAACCACACGCAAAGCTCACAACCAACAATTAGCGCACACAGGACACATTTCACGTGCTACACACCCCACACACAAACACACTCGGACACGCCACAGACACACACACACACACACTGGCCCCACTACGCTATGCAAACACACGGAAAACTCAGAAAGGAACGACATAACAGTCACAGGGCACACACCCGTCACAACAGAGCAAATATTCCTCACTAACACACAAATCACATTTGTGAGAGTACCTGCAGCACACAGAATGAGACTCACCAAACAAGCACAACCACACGCGGACAACACAGCTCACATCACAAACATAACAACCACATACACTCAACCACTCAAACACAACCACACACAGATCACAATCACACATGAAAAACACACACAACACTCACAGATCCACAGGCAACACACACATAACCAACAGAGACAAGTAGCACACATTTCCCACTACACACTCAACCATGCACACACACACCGCGCATACATCCTCAAACAGGAGTACAGAGCAGAACGCACACACAACACAGAAACACGCCAAACAAGAGTCACAAGACACACACCACACACCTCAAGGCCCATGACTGCTCACAACACTCACGAAAAACATCGCACAGGCTACTTACTGGGACATACACCATGGGACATACTAAACAAGCAAGACCGCACACAGTCAACACATCTCACGTCACGTGCATAACTCAAACTGCGAAGCACACACACAACCTCTCTAACACAAACACGCACACAAATCACAATCACACGCACCAAAAGACAGAGCACATACGAACCCACACACAAACAACCAAAACACACACAACACACCTATAGCACACTACACACCACACACACAGCCACAAGCGTGCAATATGGAGCACACACAGACCCTCACGCGGAAAGCCCGAAACAAAACACACAAAATACACGCTCACAGTACACCTCAGACACAACGCAAAGCTTTACATCACACGGCATGCTCAAAATACACAGACCGCCCCACATCTACCCTGTGCGTAACACACAGAAAGCATATAGACAGCACTCAACAACCCAGAACACAGTACATAACACAACACACAAAAGAAAGACCAGACACATTGCACACACAAAGGGACACTGGAGGGCACACAACAAACACGGAACCTACACAAACACCAATGGATATCTCATCAGCAATGACGAGATATACAGCCCACAAAGAACCACTCAAAGCACGGGACACACAATTCACAACCACACACATCACACGTTGCACGCCACACATAGAAATGTACACAGGACAGTGTACTCAACAAGCAGTAGAGAACCCATACCGCACCCAGTACATGCACAACACACACAGCACGGACAACACGCAACACACCGAGAATAAACAAGACTCACAGATCACAGAGAACACAACCCAAAACACACAGCACACACAGCATAGCGAAAGAGAATACACACAGACTCACAACACAAACACAACAAATCATTCCCTACCTTATAGCAACAACACAAAGAGCACACTACACAAGAATCAAATCCTAAAAGCACAACATAGGTCAAACTCTCAGAATACACAGTAACCAACGTAACGCACAACCCACACAGCAAGACATAAAGCGAGGAAACGAAACGACTCAGCACACACAACGCAACAGTTAGCACGAACAACACACACCACGTACAACGCAAACAATACAGCACACACAGCCACAAACAACACACACAGAAGGCGCCAACACAAAACATTCAGCACAAACGCAAATCACCCACAACACCCAAAACCAGAGTTTACATACAAACCCTCAACACGCAAACAGCACATCACACTGAACAACAACCACCGCCCCCCCCCACACCGAGCTCATCACTGCACACAATGCACATGAACCATGGTTCTCAGAGTAAACGCAACACACACAGTGAGGCACACTGACCAAGCATGACCACGCACAGTACAGACATCACAAATTACACTCATCACTCCAACAGCCGACCACGCACACCAGCTGTCAAACACAAGCACACGCATAACACGCACCACACACAACACATGCAAAACGGCATGCAGAAAATGTGCACGCCGCAAGAAAAAGAACACCGAATTTGTGAGACACACATTTCACGCACTACACACGTCACTCAAAGCACACTTGAATCAGACAGCACCCAGGTCCTCACAGAACGCATGATGCAAAGCACAGGATATACATACAAAGCATATACAACTCAGTACACAATTCGTATCCCATAAAGACACCCAGATGAAACAGCACACGCACACTACGCAAAACAGGAAGGAATACACACAACACACGTGCAACTGAGAACATAATGCTTGCACATCATGCAACACGCAACACACGTGTGATCGCGCCACACACTAAACATGAAACAGAAAACCATTCGCAGGCCACCTATCATTCCCAACCACGAACACAACATGCCACCCAAAGGACGCCAAACATACAACACACAAAGACACACTCCAAGCACACAACCAGCCACAACCACACCAGTCACACAGAACTCCACGGGGAAATTCACACAGAACTTACATTGCGAAGCAACAAAACTGCACACCTCCCATACACGACAGTCTACACAACAGTCACAACACAGAAAGAACACAACACACAGGAAACGCACACACAATCACATAAACACCGCCACGCACATTAAACCAACAGGTCACAGACATCACCACAAGAAACACAATAACACAGCACGGGTGATGTGACACAACACAGAACACGCACACAATCGCAAACACCAGAAAACGCGCCCTACCGTGTACACAAAAAACAACGCACCTCACACCTAACAGAAAAGCCAGCAAACACGAAACACATCACAAAAAGACGTCAAACGCAAATATCGCACACACAAACCACACATTCAAAGAAACACATCGATGCATTAACACAGTACAAAATAATACACAAATCACAGAATACATCACACCACACACACAAACATCACGCACAAATTAAACATCACAACTCATGTCTCCCACAACACCCTGCATTAACAACACAACACACAGACCGACGCAACCACTACATACCACACACGGAGCCACGCAAAACGCACTCTCAAGGAATAACCACAACGAACACAAATAAACACCCACAAACACAAAGACATGGGGAACACCCACAAAGTCAACACGCAGAAAGCACAATATATGAAACAACACACACCACGAATATCACAAGGCTTAACGGCACGCAATTCTCAAAACTAGTTAACCATGTACACACCACACACACAATGACGCCCGCTACAAAAGGCAAAACCACGTACAGATAACACACCTCACCTCACACACATACCAATTACACACAAAACCTCTCAAAAACAGCCAAGCACGTGTCACATTCACACATGCGTAACACACACAACAAATACAAAACCACACGCAAAGCTCACAACCAACAATTAGCGCACACAGGACACATTTCACGTGCTACACACCCCACACACAAACACACTCGGACACGCCACAGACACACACACACACACACTGGCCCCACTACGCTATGCAAACACACGGAAAACTCAGAAAGGAACGACATAACAGTCACAGGGCACACACCCGTCACAACAGAGCAAATATTCCTCACTAACACACAAATCACATTTGTGAGAGTACCTGCAGCACACAGAATGAGACTCACCAAACAAGCACAACCACACGCGGACAACACAGCTCACATCACAAACATAACAACCACATACACTCAACCACTCAAACACAACCACACACAGATCACAATCACACATGAAAAACACACACAACACTCACAGATCCACAGGCAACACACACATAACCAACAGAGACAAGTAGCACACATTTCCCACTACACACTCAACCATGCACACACACACCGCGCATACATCCTCAAACAGGAGTACAGAGCAGAACGCACACACAACACAGAAACACGCCAAACAAGAGTCACAAGACACACACCACACACCTCAAGGCCCATGACTGCTCACAACACTCACGAAAAACATCGCACAGGCTACTTACTGGGACATACACCATGGGACATACTAAACAAGCAAGACCGCACACAGTCAACACATCTCACGTCACGTGCATAACTCAAACTGCGAAGCACACACACAACCTCTCTAACACAAACACGCACACAAATCACAATCACACGCACCAAAAGACAGAGCACATACGAACCCACACACAAACAACCAAAACACACACAACACACCTATAGCACACTACACACCACACACACAGCCACAAGCGTGCAATATGGAGCACACACAGACCCTCACGCGGAAAGCCCGAAACAAAACACACAAAATACACGCTCACAGTACACCTCAGACACAACGCAAAGCTTTACATCACACGGCATGCTCAAAATACACAGACCGCCCCACATCTACCCTGTGCGTAACACACAGAAAGCATATAGACAGCACTCAACAACCCAGAACACAGTACATAACACAACACACAAAAGAAAGACCAGACACATTGCACACACAAAGGGACACTGGAGGGCACACAACAAACACGGAACCTACACAAACACCAATGGATATCTCATCAGCAATGACGAGATATACAGCCCACAAAGAACCACTCAAAGCACGGGACACACAATTCACAACCACACACATCACACGTTGCACGCCACACATAGAAATGTACACAGGACAGTGTACTCAACAAGCAGTAGAGAACCCATACCGCACCCAGTACATGCACAACACACACAGCACGGACAACACGCAACACACCGAGAATAAACAAGACTCACAGATCACAGAGAACACAACCCAAAACACACAGCACACACAGCATAGCGAAAGAGAATACACACAGACTCACAACACAAACACAACAAATCATTCCCTACCTTATAGCAACAACACAAAGAGCACACTACACAAGAATCAAATCCTAAAAGCACAACATAGGTCAAACTCTCAGAATACACAGTAACCAACGTAACGCACAACCCACACAGCAAGACATAAAGCGAGGAAACGAAACGACTCAGCACACACAACGCAACAGTTAGCACGAACAACACACACCACGTACAACGCAAACAATACAGCACACACAGCCACAAACAACACACACAGAAGGCGCCAACACAAAACATTCAGCACAAACGCAAATCACCCACAACACCCAAAACCAGAGTTTACATACAAACCCTCAACACGCAAACAGCACATCACACTGAACAACAACCACCGCCCCCCCCCACACCGAGCTCATCACTGCACACAATGCACATGAACCATGGTTCTCAGAGTAAACGCAACACACACAGTGAGGCACACTGACCAAGCATGACCACGCACAGTACAGACATCACAAATTACACTCATCACTCCAACAGCCGACCACGCACACCAGCTGTCAAACACAAGCACACGCATAACACGCACCACACACAACACATGCAAAACGGCATGCAGAAAATGTGCACGCCGCAAGAAAAAGAACACCGAATTTGTGAGACACACATTTCACGCACTACACACGTCACTCAAAGCACACTTGAATCAGACAGCACCCAGGTCCTCACAGAACGCATGATGCAAAGCACAGGATATACATACAAAGCATATACAACTCAGTACACAATTCGTATCCCATAAAGACACCCAGATGAAACAGCACACGCACACTACGCAAAACAGGAAGGAATACACACAACACACGTGCAACTGAGAACATAATGCTTGCACATCATGCAACACGCAACACACGTGTGATCGCGCCACACACTAAACATGAAACAGAAAACCATTCGCAGGCCACCTATCATTCCCAACCACGAACACAACATGCCACCCAAAGGACGCCAAACATACAACACACAAAGACACACTCCAAGCACACAACCAGCCACAACCACACCAGTCACACAGAACTCCACGGGGAAATTCACACAGAACTTACATTGCGAAGCAACAAAACTGCACACCTCCCATACACGACAGTCTACACAACAGTCACAACACAGAAAGAACACAACACACAGGAAACGCACACACAATCACATAAACACCGCCACGCACATTAAACCAACAGGTCACAGACATCACCACAAGAAACACAATAACACAGCACGGGTGATGTGACACAACACAGAACACGCACACAATCGCAAACACCAGAAAACGCGCCCTACCGTGTACACAAAAAACAACGCACCTCACACCTAACAGAAAAGCCAGCAAACACGAAACACATCACAAAAAGACGTCAAACGCAAATATCGCACACACAAACCACACATTCAAAGAAACACATCGATGCATTAACACAGTACAAAATAATACACAAATCACAGAATACATCACACCACACACACAAACATCACGCACAAATTAAACATCACAACTCATGTCTCCCACAACACCCTGCATTAACAACACAACACACAGACCGACGCAACCACTACATACCACACACGGAGCCACGCAAAACGCACTCTCAAGGAATAACCACAACGAACACAAATAAACACCCACAAACTCAACACGCAGAAAGCACAATATATGAAACAACACACACCACGAATATCACAAGGCTTAACGGCACGCAATTCTCAAAACTAGTTAACCATGTACACACCACACACACAATGACGCCCACTACAAAAGGCAAAACCACGTACAGATAACACACCTCACCTCACACACATACCAATTACACACAAAACCTCTCAAAAACAGCCAAGCACGTGTCACATTCACACATGCGTAACACACACAACAAATACAAAACCACACGCAAAGCTCACAACCAACAATTAGCGCACACAGGACACATTTCACGTGCTACACACCCCACACACAAACACACTCGGACACGCCACAGACACACACACACACACACTGGCCCCACTACGCTATGCAAACACACGGAAAACTCAGAAAGGAACGACATAACAGTCACAGGGCACACACCCGTCACAACAGAGCAAATATTCCTCACTAACACACAAATCACATTTGTGAGAGTACCTGCAGCACACAGAATGAGACTCACCAAACAAGCACAACCACACGCGGACAACACAGCTCACATCACAAACATAACAACCACATACACTCAACCACTCAAACACAACCACACACAGATCACAATCACACATGAAAAACACACACAACACTCACAGATCCACAGGCAACACACACATAACCAACAGAGACAAGTAGCACACATTTCCCACTACACACTCAACCATGCACACACACACCGCGCATACATCCTCAAACAGGAGTACAGAGCAGAACGCACACACAACACAGAAACACGCCAAACAAGAGTCACAAGACACACACCACACACCTCAAGGCCCATGACTGCTCACAACACTCACGAAAAACATCGCACAGGCTACTTACTGGGACATACACCATGGGACATACTAAACAAGCAAGACCGCACACAGTCAACACATCTCACGTCACGTGCATAACTCAAACTGCGAAGCACACACACAACCTCTCTAACACAAACACGCACACAAATCACAATCACACGCACCAAAAGACAGAGCACATACGAACCCACACACAAACAACCAAAACACACACAACACACCTATAGCACACTACACACCACACACACAGCCACAAGCGTGCAATATGGAGCACACACAGACCCTCACGCGGAAAGCCCGAAACAAAACACACAAAATACACGCTCACAGTACACCTCAGACACAACGCAAAGCTTTACATCACACGGCATGCTCAAAATACACAGACCGCCCCACATCTACCCTGTGCGTAACACACAGAAAGCATATAGACAGCACTCAACAACCCAGAACACAGTACATAACACAACACACAAAAGAAAGACCAGACACATTGCACACACAAAGGGACACTGGAGGGCACACAACAAACACGGAACCTACACAAACACCAATGGATATCTCATCAGCAATGACGAGATATACAGCCCACAAAGAACCACTCAAAGCACGGGACACACAATTCACAACCACACACATCACACGTTGCACGCCACACATAGAAATGTACACAGGACAGTGTACTCAACAAGCAGTAGAGAACCCATACCGCACCCAGTACATGCACAACACACACAGCACGGACAACACGCAACACACCGAGAATAAACAAGACTCACAGATCACAGAGAACACAACCCAAAACACACAGCACACACAGCATAGCGAAAGAGAATACACACAGACTCACAACACAAACACAACAAATCATTCCCTACCTTATAGCAACAACACAAAGAGCACACTACACAAGAATCAAATCCTAAAAGCACAACATAGGTCAAACTCTCAGAATACACAGTAACCAACGTAACGCACAACCCACACAGCAAGACATAAAGCGAGGAAACGAAACGACTCAGCACACACAACGCAACAGTTAGCACGAACAACACACACCACGTACAACGCAAACAATACAGCACACACAGCCACAAACAACACACACAGAAGGCGCCAACACAAAACATTCAGCACAAACGCAAATCACCCACAACACCCAAAACCAGAGTTTACATACAAACCCTCAACACGCAAACAGCACATCACACTGAACAACAACCACCGCCCCCCCCCACACCGAGCTCATCACTGCACACAATGCACATGAACCATGGTTCTCAGAGTAAACGCAACACACACAGTGAGGCACACTGACCAAGCATGACCACGCACAGTACAGACATCACAAATTACACTCATCACTCCAACAGCCGACCACGCACACCAGCTGTCAAACACAAGCACACGCATAACACGCACCACACACAACACATGCAAAACGGCATGCAGAAAATGTGCACGCCGCAAGAAAAAGAACACCGAATTTGTGAGACACACATTTCACGCACTACACACGTCACTCAAAGCACACTTGAATCAGACAGCACCCAGGTCCTCACAGAACGCATGATGCAAAGCACAGGATATACATACAAAGCATATACAACTCAGTACACAATTCGTATCCCATAAAGACACCCAGATGAAACAGCACACGCACACTACGCAAAACAGGAAGGAATACACACAACACACGTGCAACTGAGAACATAATGCTTGCACATCATGCAACACGCAACACACGTGTGATCGCGCCACACACTAAACATGAAACAGAAAACCATTCGCAGGCCACCTATCATTCCCAACCACGAACACAACATGCCACCCAAAGGACGCCAAACATACAACACACAAAGACACACTCCAAGCACACAACCAGCCACAACCACACCAGTCACACAGAACTCCACGGGGAAATTCACACAGAACTTACATTGCGAAGCAACAAAACTGCACACCTCCCATACACGACAGTCTACACAACAGTCACAACACAGAAAGAACACAACACACAGGAAACGCACACACAATCACATAAACACCGCCACGCACATTAAACCAACAGGTCACAGACATCACCACAAGAAACACAATAACACAGCACGGGTGATGTGACACAACACAGAACACGCACACAATCGCAAACACCAGAAAACGCGCCCTACCGTGTACACAAAAAACAACGCACCTCACACCTAACAGAAAAGCCAGCAAACACGAAACACATCACAAAAAGACGTCAAACGCAAATATCGCACACACAAACCACACATTCAAAGAAACACATCGATGCATTAACACAGTACAAAATAATACACAAATCACAGAATACATCACACCACACACACAAACATCACGCACAAATTAAACATCACAACTCATGTCTCCCACAACACCCTGCATTAACAACACAACACACAGACCGACGCAACCACTACATACCACACACGGAGCCACGCAAAACGCACTCTCAAGGAATAACCACAACGAACACAAATAAACACCCACAAACTCAACACGCAGAAAGCACAATATATGAAACAACACACACCACGAATATCACAAGGCTTAACGGCACGCAATTCTCAAAACTAGTTAACCATGTACACACCACACACACAATGACGCCCACTACAAAAGGCAAAACCACGTACAGATAACACACCTCACCTCACACACATACCAATTACACACAAAACCTCTCAAAAACAGCCAAGCACGTGTCACATTCACACATGCGTAACACACACAACAAATACAAAACCACACGCAAAGCTCACAACCAACAATTAGCGCACACAGGACACATTTCACGTGCTACACACCCCACACACAAACACACTCGGACACGCCACAGACACACACACACACACACTGGCCCCACTACGCTATGCAAACACACGGAAAACTCAGAAAGGAACGACATAACAGTCACAGGGCACACACCCGTCACAACAGAGCAAATATTCCTCACTAACACACAAATCACATTTGTGAGAGTACCTGCAGCACACAGAATGAGACTCACCAAACAAGCACAACCACACGCGGACAACACAGCTCACATCACAAACATAACAACCACATACACTCAACCACTCAAACACAACCACACACAGATCACAATCACACATGAAAAACACACACAACACTCACAGATCCACAGGCAACACACACATAACCAACAGAGACAAGTAGCACACATTTCCCACTACACACTCAACCATGCACACACACACCGCGCATACATCCTCAAACAGGAGTACAGAGCAGAACGCACACACAACACAGAAACACGCCAAACAAGAGTCACAAGACACACACCACACACCTCAAGGCCCATGACTGCTCACAACACTCACGAAAAACATCGCACAGGCTACTTACTGGGACATACACCATGGGACATACTAAACAAGCAAGACCGCACACAGTCAACACATCTCACGTCACGTGCATAACTCAAACTGCGAAGCACACACACAACCTCTCTAACACAAACACGCACACAAATCACAATCACACGCACCAAAAGACAGAGCACATACGAACCCACACACAAACAACCAAAACACACACAACACACCTATAGCACACTACACACCACACACACAGCCACAAGCGTGCAATATGGAGCACACACAGACCCTCACGCGGAAAGCCCGAAACAAAACACACAAAATACACGCTCACAGTACACCTCAGACACAACGCAAAGCTTTACATCACACGGCATGCTCAAAATACACAGACCGCCCCACATCTACCCTGTGCGTAACACACAGAAAGCATATAGACAGCACTCAACAACCCAGAACACAGTACATAACACAACACACAAAAGAAAGACCAGACACATTGCACACACAAAGGGACACTGGAGGGCACACAACAAACACGGAACCTACACAAACACCAATGGATATCTCATCAGCAATGACGAGATATACAGCCCACAAAGAACCACTCAAAGCACGGGACACACAATTCACAACCACACACATCACACGTTGCACGCCACACATAGAAATGTACACAGGACAGTGTACTCAACAAGCAGTAGAGAACCCATACCGCACCCAGTACATGCACAACACACACAGCACGGACAACACGCAACACACCGAGAATAAACAAGACTCACAGATCACAGAGAACACAACCCAAAACACACAGCACACACAGCATAGCGAAAGAGAATACACACAGACTCACAACACAAACACAACAAATCATTCCCTACCTTATAGCAACAACACAAAGAGCACACTACACAAGAATCAAATCCTAAAAGCACAACATAGGTCAAACTCTCAGAATACACAGTAACCAACGTAACGCACAACCCACACAGCAAGACATAAAGCGAGGAAACGAAACGACTCAGCACACACAACGCAACAGTTAGCACGAACAACACACACCACGTACAACGCAAACAATACAGCACACACAGCCACAAACAACACACACAGAAGGCGCCAACACAAAACATTCAGCACAAACGCAAATCACCCACAACACCCAAAACCAGAGTTTACATACAAACCCTCAACACGCAAACAGCACATCACACTGAACAACAACCACCGCCCCCCCCCACACCGAGCTCATCACTGCACACAATGCACATGAACCATGGTTCTCAGAGTAAACGCAACACACACAGTGAGGCACACTGACCAAGCATGACCACGCACAGTACAGACATCACAAATTACACTCATCACTCCAACAGCCGACCACGCACACCAGCTGTCAAACACAAGCACACGCATAACACGCACCACACACAACACATGCAAAACGGCATGCAGAAAATGTGCACGCCGCAAGAAAAAGAACACCGAATTTGTGAGACACACATTTCACGCACTACACACGTCACTCAAAGCACACTTGAATCAGACAGCACCCAGGTCCTCACAGAACGCATGATGCAAAGCACAGGATATACATACAAAGCATATACAACTCAGTACACAATTCGTATCCCATAAAGACACCCAGATGAAACAGCACACGCACACTACGCAAAACAGGAAGGAATACACACAACACACGTGCAACTGAGAACATAATGCTTGCACATCATGCAACACGCAACACACGTGTGATCGCGCCACACACTAAACATGAAACAGAAAACCATTCGCAGGCCACCTATCATTCCCAACCACGAACACAACATGCCACCCAAAGGACGCCAAACATACAACACACAAAGACACACTCCAAGCACACAACCAGCCACAACCACACCAGTCACACAGAACTCCACGGGGAAATTCACACAGAACTTACATTGCGAAGCAACAAAACTGCACACCTCCCATACACGACAGTCTACACAACAGTCACAACACAGAAAGAACACAACACACAGGAAACGCACACACAATCACATAAACACCGCCACGCACATTAAACCAACAGGTCACAGACATCACCACAAGAAACACAATAACACAGCACGGGTGATGTGACACAACACAGAACACGCACACAATCGCAAACACCAGAAAACGCGCCCTACCGTGTACACAAAAAACAACGCACCTCACACCTAACAGAAAAGCCAGCAAACACGAAACACATCACAAAAAGACGTCAAACGCAAATATCGCACACACAAACCACACATTCAAAGAAACACATCGATGCATTAACACAGTACAAAATAATACACAAATCACAGAATACATCACACCACACACACAAACATCACGCACAAATTAAACATCACAACTCATGTCTCCCACAACACCCTGCATTAACAACACAACACACAGACCGACGCAACCACTACATACCACACACGGAGCCACGCAAAACGCACTCTCAAGGAATAACCACAACGAACACAAATAAACACCCACAAACACAAAGACATGGGGAACACCCACAAAGTCAACACGCAGAAAGCACAATATATGAAACAACACACACCACGAATATCACAAGGCTTAACGGCACGCAATTCTCAAAACTAGTTAACCATGTACACACCACACACACAATGACGCCCGCTACAAAAGGCAAAACCACGTACAGATAACACACCTCACCTCACACACATACCAATTACACACAAAACCTCTCAAAAACAGCCAAGCACGTGTCACATTCACACATGCGTAACACACACAACAAATACAAAACCACACGCAAAGCTCACAACCAACAATTAGCGCACACAGGACACATTTCACGTGCTACACACCCCACACACAAACACACTCGGACACGCCACAGACACACACACACACACACTGGCCCCACTACGCTATGCAAACACACGGAAAACTCAGAAAGGAACGACATAACAGTCACAGGGCACACACCCGTCACAACAGAGCAAATATTCCTCACTAACACACAAATCACATTTGTGAGAGTACCTGCAGCACACAGAATGAGACTCACCAAACAAGCACAACCACACGCGGACAACACAGCTCACATCACAAACATAACAACCACATACACTCAACCACTCAAACACAACCACACACAGATCACAATCACACATGAAAAACACACACAACACTCACAGATCCACAGGCAACACACACATAACCAACAGAGACAAGTAGCACACATTTCCCACTACACACTCAACCATGCACACACACACCGCGCATACATCCTCAAACAGGAGTACAGAGCAGAACGCACACACAACACAGAAACACGCCAAACAAGAGTCACAAGACACACACCACACACCTCAAGGCCCATGACTGCTCACAACACTCACGAAAAACATCGCACAGGCTACTTACTGGGACATACACCATGGGACATACTAAACAAGCAAGACCGCACACAGTCAACACATCTCACGTCACGTGCATAACTCAAACTGCGAAGCACACACACAACCTCTCTAACACAAACACGCACACAAATCACAATCACACGCACCAAAAGACAGAGCACATACGAACCCACACACAAACAACCAAAACACACACAACACACCTATAGCACACTACACACCACACACACAGCCACAAGCGTGCAATATGGAGCACACACAGACCCTCACGCGGAAAGCCCGAAACAAAACACACAAAATACACGCTCACAGTACACCTCAGACACAACGCAAAGCTTTACATCACACGGCATGCTCAAAATACACAGACCGCCCCACATCTACCCTGTGCGTAACACACAGAAAGCATATAGACAGCACTCAACAACCCAGAACACAGTACATAACACAACACACAAAAGAAAGACCAGACACATTGCACACACAAAGGGACACTGGAGGGCACACAACAAACACGGAACCTACACAAACACCAATGGATATCTCATCAGCAATGACGAGATATACAGCCCACAAAGAACCACTCAAAGCACGGGACACACAATTCACAACCACACACATCACACGTTGCACGCCACACATAGAAATGTACACAGGACAGTGTACTCAACAAGCAGTAGAGAACCCATACCGCACCCAGTACATGCACAACACACACAGCACGGACAACACGCAACACACCGAGAATAAACAAGACTCACAGATCACAGAGAACACAACCCAAAACACACAGCACACACAGCATAGCGAAAGAGAATACACACAGACTCACAACACAAACACAACAAATCATTCCCTACCTTATAGCAACAACACAAAGAGCACACTACACAAGAATCAAATCCTAAAAGCACAACATAGGTCAAACTCTCAGAATACACAGTAACCAACGTAACGCACAACCCACACAGCAAGACATAAAGCGAGGAAACGAAACGACTCAGCACACACAACGCAACAGTTAGCACGAACAACACACACCACGTACAACGCAAACAATACAGCACACACAGCCACAAACAACACACACAGAAGGCGCCAACACAAAACATTCAGCACAAACGCAAATCACCCACAACACCCAAAACCAGAGTTTACATACAAACCCTCAACACGCAAACAGCACATCACACTGAACAACAACCACCGCCCCCCCCCACACCGAGCTCATCACTGCACACAATGCACATGAACCATGGTTCTCAGAGTAAACGCAACACACACAGTGAGGCACACTGACCAAGCATGACCACGCACAGTACAGACATCACAAATTACACTCATCACTCCAACAGCCGACCACGCACACCAGCTGTCAAACACAAGCACACGCATAACACGCACCACACACAACACATGCAAAACGGCATGCAGAAAATGTGCACGCCGCAAGAAAAAGAACACCGAATTTGTGAGACACACATTTCACGCACTACACACGTCACTCAAAGCACACTTGAATCAGACAGCACCCAGGTCCTCACAGAACGCATGATGCAAAGCACAGGATATACATACAAAGCATATACAACTCAGTACACAATTCGTATCCCATAAAGACACCCAGATGAAACAGCACACGCACACTACGCAAAACAGGAAGGAATACACACAACACACGTGCAACTGAGAACATAATGCTTGCACATCATGCAACACGCAACACACGTGTGATCGCGCCACACACTAAACATGAAACAGAAAACCATTCGCAGGCCACCTATCATTCCCAACCACGAACACAACATGCCACCCAAAGGACGCCAAACATACAACACACAAAGACACACTCCAAGCACACAACCAGCCACAACCACACCAGTCACACAGAACTCCACGGGGAAATTCACACAGAACTTACATTGCGAAGCAACAAAACTGCACACCTCCCATACACGACAGTCTACACAACAGTCACAACACAGAAAGAACACAACACACAGGAAACGCACACACAATCACATAAACACCGCCACGCACATTAAACCAACAGGTCACAGACATCACCACAAGAAACACAATAACACAGCACGGGTGATGTGACACAACACAGAACACGCACACAATCGCAAACACCAGAAAACGCGCCCTACCGTGTACACAAAAAACAACGCACCTCACACCTAACAGAAAAGCCAGCAAACACGAAACACATCACAAAAAGACGTCAAACGCAAATATCGCACACACAAACCACACATTCAAAGAAACACATCGATGCATTAACACAGTACAAAATAATACACAAATCACAGAATACATCACACCACACACACAAACATCACGCACAAATTAAACATCACAACTCATGTCTCCCACAACACCCTGCATTAACAACACAACACACAGACCGACGCAACCACTACATACCACACACGGAGCCACGCAAAACGCACTCTCAAGGAATAACCACAACGAACACAAATAAACACCCACAAACTCAACACGCAGAAAGCACAATATATGAAACAACACACACCACGAATATCACAAGGCTTAACGGCACGCAATTCTCAAAACTAGTTAACCATGTACACACCACACACACAATGACGCCCACTACAAAAGGCAAAACCACGTACAGATAACACACCTCACCTCACACACATACCAATTACACACAAAACCTCTCAAAAACAGCCAAGCACGTGTCACATTCACACATGCGTAACACACACAACAAATACAAAACCACACGCAAAGCTCACAACCAACAATTAGCGCACACAGGACACATTTCACGTGCTACACACCCCACACACAAACACACTCGGACACGCCACAGACACACACACACACACACTGGCCCCACTACGCTATGCAAACACACGGAAAACTCAGAAAGGAACGACATAACAGTCACAGGGCACACACCCGTCACAACAGAGCAAATATTCCTCACTAACACACAAATCACATTTGTGAGAGTACCTGCAGCACACAGAATGAGACTCACCAAACAAGCACAACCACACGCGGACAACACAGCTCACATCACAAACATAACAACCACATACACTCAACCACTCAAACACAACCACACACAGATCACAATCACACATGAAAAACACACACAACACTCACAGATCCACAGGCAACACACACATAACCAACAGAGACAAGTAGCACACATTTCCCACTACACACTCAACCATGCACACACACACCGCGCATACATCCTCAAACAGGAGTACAGAGCAGAACGCACACACAACACAGAAACACGCCAAACAAGAGTCACAAGACACACACCACACACCTCAAGGCCCATGACTGCTCACAACACTCACGAAAAACATCGCACAGGCTACTTACTGGGACATACACCATGGGACATACTAAACAAGCAAGACCGCACACAGTCAACACATCTCACGTCACGTGCATAACTCAAACTGCGAAGCACACACACAACCTCTCTAACACAAACACGCACACAAATCACAATCACACGCACCAAAAGACAGAGCACATACGAACCCACACACAAACAACCAAAACACACACAACACACCTATAGCACACTACACACCACACACACAGCCACAAGCGTGCAATATGGAGCACACACAGACCCTCACGCGGAAAGCCCGAAACAAAACACACAAAATACACGCTCACAGTACACCTCAGACACAACGCAAAGCTTTACATCACACGGCATGCTCAAAATACACAGACCGCCCCACATCTACCCTGTGCGTAACACACAGAAAGCATATAGACAGCACTCAACAACCCAGAACACAGTACATAACACAACACACAAAAGAAAGACCAGACACATTGCACACACAAAGGGACACTGGAGGGCACACAACAAACACGGAACCTACACAAACACCAATGGATATCTCATCAGCAATGACGAGATATACAGCCCACAAAGAACCACTCAAAGCACGGGACACACAATTCACAACCACACACATCACACGTTGCACGCCACACATAGAAATGTACACAGGACAGTGTACTCAACAAGCAGTAGAGAACCCATACCGCACCCAGTACATGCACAACACACACAGCACGGACAACACGCAACACACCGAGAATAAACAAGACTCACAGATCACAGAGAACACAACCCAAAACACACAGCACACACAGCATAGCGAAAGAGAATACACACAGACTCACAACACAAACACAACAAATCATTCCCTACCTTATAGCAACAACACAAAGAGCACACTACACAAGAATCAAATCCTAAAAGCACAACATAGGTCAAACTCTCAGAATACACAGTAACCAACGTAACGCACAACCCACACAGCAAGACATAAAGCGAGGAAACGAAACGACTCAGCACACACAACGCAACAGTTAGCACGAACAACACACACCACGTACAACGCAAACAATACAGCACACACAGCCACAAACAACACACACAGAAGGCGCCAACACAAAACATTCAGCACAAACGCAAATCACCCACAACACCCAAAACCAGAGTTTACATACAAACCCTCAACACGCAAACAGCACATCACACTGAACAACAACCACCGCCCCCCCCCACACCGAGCTCATCACTGCACACAATGCACATGAACCATGGTTCTCAGAGTAAACGCAACACACACAGTGAGGCACACTGACCAAGCATGACCACGCACAGTACAGACATCACAAATTACACTCATCACTCCAACAGCCGACCACGCACACCAGCTGTCAAACACAAGCACACGCATAACACGCACCACACACAACACATGCAAAACGGCATGCAGAAAATGTGCACGCCGCAAGAAAAAGAACACCGAATTTGTGAGACACACATTTCACGCACTACACACGTCACTCAAAGCACACTTGAATCAGACAGCACCCAGGTCCTCACAGAACGCATGATGCAAAGCACAGGATATACATACAAAGCATATACAACTCAGTACACAATTCGTATCCCATAAAGACACCCAGATGAAACAGCACACGCACACTACGCAAAACAGGAAGGAATACACACAACACACGTGCAACTGAGAACATAATGCTTGCACATCATGCAACACGCAACACACGTGTGATCGCGCCACACACTAAACATGAAACAGAAAACCATTCGCAGGCCACCTATCATTCCCAACCACGAACACAACATGCCACCCAAAGGACGCCAAACATACAACACACAAAGACACACTCCAAGCACACAACCAGCCACAACCACACCAGTCACACAGAACTCCACGGGGAAATTCACACAGAACTTACATTGCGAAGCAACAAAACTGCACACCTCCCATACACGACAGTCTACACAACAGTCACAACACAGAAAGAACACAACACACAGGAAACGCACACACAATCACATAAACACCGCCACGCACATTAAACCAACAGGTCACAGACATCACCACAAGAAACACAATAACACAGCACGGGTGATGTGACACAACACAGAACACGCACACAATCGCAAACACCAGAAAACGCGCCCTACCGTGTACACAAAAAACAACGCACCTCACACCTAACAGAAAAGCCAGCAAACACGAAACACATCACAAAAAGACGTCAAACGCAAATATCGCACACACAAACCACACATTCAAAGAAACACATCGATGCATTAACACAGTACAAAATAATACACAAATCACAGAATACATCACACCACACACACAAACATCACGCACAAATTAAACATCACAACTCATGTCTCCCACAACACCCTGCATTAACAACACAACACACAGACCGACGCAACCACTACATACCACACACGGAGCCACGCAAAACGCACTCTCAAGGAATAACCACAACGAACACAAATAAACACCCACAAACTCAACACGCAGAAAGCACAATATATGAAACAACACACACCACGAATATCACAAGGCTTAACGGCACGCAATTCTCAAAACTAGTTAACCATGTACACACCACACACACAATGACGCCCACTACAAAAGGCAAAACCACGTACAGATAACACACCTCACCTCACACACATACCAATTACACACAAAACCTCTCAAAAACAGCCAAGCACGTGTCACATTCACACATGCGTAACACACACAACAAATACAAAACCACACGCAAAGCTCACAACCAACAATTAGCGCACACAGGACACATTTCACGTGCTACACACCCCACACACAAACACACTCGGACACGCCACAGACACACACACACACACACTGGCCCCACTACGCTATGCAAACACACGGAAAACTCAGAAAGGAACGACATAACAGTCACAGGGCACACACCCGTCACAACAGAGCAAATATTCCTCACTAACACACAAATCACATTTGTGAGAGTACCTGCAGCACACAGAATGAGACTCACCAAACAAGCACAACCACACGCGGACAACACAGCTCACATCACAAACATAACAACCACATACACTCAACCACTCAAACACAACCACACACAGATCACAATCACACATGAAAAACACACACAACACTCACAGATCCACAGGCAACACACACATAACCAACAGAGACAAGTAGCACACATTTCCCACTACACACTCAACCATGCACACACACACCGCGCATACATCCTCAAACAGGAGTACAGAGCAGAACGCACACACAACACAGAAACACGCCAAACAAGAGTCACAAGACACACACCACACACCTCAAGGCCCATGACTGCTCACAACACTCACGAAAAACATCGCACAGGCTACTTACTGGGACATACACCATGGGACATACTAAACAAGCAAGACCGCACACAGTCAACACATCTCACGTCACGTGCATAACTCAAACTGCGAAGCACACACACAACCTCTCTAACACAAACACGCACACAAATCACAATCACACGCACCAAAAGACAGAGCACATACGAACCCACACACAAACAACCAAAACACACACAACACACCTATAGCACACTACACACCACACACACAGCCACAAGCGTGCAATATGGAGCACACACAGACCCTCACGCGGAAAGCCCGAAACAAAACACACAAAATACACGCTCACAGTACACCTCAGACACAACGCAAAGCTTTACATCACACGGCATGCTCAAAATACACAGACCGCCCCACATCTACCCTGTGCGTAACACACAGAAAGCATATAGACAGCACTCAACAACCCAGAACACAGTACATAACACAACACACAAAAGAAAGACCAGACACATTGCACACACAAAGGGACACTGGAGGGCACACAACAAACACGGAACCTACACAAACACCAATGGATATCTCATCAGCAATGACGAGATATACAGCCCACAAAGAACCACTCAAAGCACGGGACACACAATTCACAACCACACACATCACACGTTGCACGCCACACATAGAAATGTACACAGGACAGTGTACTCAACAAGCAGTAGAGAACCCATACCGCACCCAGTACATGCACAACACACACAGCACGGACAACACGCAACACACCGAGAATAAACAAGACTCACAGATCACAGAGAACACAACCCAAAACACACAGCACACACAGCATAGCGAAAGAGAATACACACAGACTCACAACACAAACACAACAAATCATTCCCTACCTTATAGCAACAACACAAAGAGCACACTACACAAGAATCAAATCCTAAAAGCACAACATAGGTCAAACTCTCAGAATACACAGTAACCAACGTAACGCACAACCCACACAGCAAGACATAAAGCGAGGAAACGAAACGACTCAGCACACACAACGCAACAGTTAGCACGAACAACACACACCACGTACAACGCAAACAATACAGCACACACAGCCACAAACAACACACACAGAAGGCGCCAACACAAAACATTCAGCACAAACGCAAATCACCCACAACACCCAAAACCAGAGTTTACATACAAACCCTCAACACGCAAACAGCACATCACACTGAACAACAACCACCGCCCCCCCCCACACCGAGCTCATCACTGCACACAATGCACATGAACCATGGTTCTCAGAGTAAACGCAACACACACAGTGAGGCACACTGACCAAGCATGACCACGCACAGTACAGACATCACAAATTACACTCATCACTCCAACAGCCGACCACGCACACCAGCTGTCAAACACAAGCACACGCATAACACGCACCACACACAACACATGCAAAACGGCATGCAGAAAATGTGCACGCCGCAAGAAAAAGAACACCGAATTTGTGAGACACACATTTCACGCACTACACACGTCACTCAAAGCACACTTGAATCAGACAGCACCCAGGTCCTCACAGAACGCATGATGCAAAGCACAGGATATACATACAAAGCATATACAACTCAGTACACAATTCGTATCCCATAAAGACACCCAGATGAAACAGCACACGCACACTACGCAAAACAGGAAGGAATACACACAACACACGTGCAACTGAGAACATAATGCTTGCACATCATGCAACACGCAACACACGTGTGATCGCGCCACACACTAAACATGAAACAGAAAACCATTCGCAGGCCACCTATCATTCCCAACCACGAACACAACATGCCACCCAAAGGACGCCAAACATACAACACACAAAGACACACTCCAAGCACACAACCAGCCACAACCACACCAGTCACACAGAACTCCACGGGGAAATTCACACAGAACTTACATTGCGAAGCAACAAAACTGCACACCTCCCATACACGACAGTCTACACAACAGTCACAACACAGAAAGAACACAACACACAGGAAACGCACACACAATCACATAAACACCGCCACGCACATTAAACCAACAGGTCACAGACATCACCACAAGAAACACAATAACACAGCACGGGTGATGTGACACAACACAGAACACGCACACAATCGCAAACACCAGAAAACGCGCCCTACCGTGTACACAAAAAACAACGCACCTCACACCTAACAGAAAAGCCAGCAAACACGAAACACATCACAAAAAGACGTCAAACGCAAATATCGCACACACAAACCACACATTCAAAGAAACACATCGATGCATTAACACAGTACAAAATAATACACAAATCACAGAATACATCACACCACACACACAAACATCACGCACAAATTAAACATCACAACTCATGTCTCCCACAACACCCTGCATTAACAACACAACACACAGACCGACGCAACCACTACATACCACACACGGAGCCACGCAAAACGCACTCTCAAGGAATAACCACAACGAACACAAATAAACACCCACAAACTCAACACGCAGAAAGCACAATATATGAAACAACACACACCACGAATATCACAAGGCTTAACGGCACGCAATTCTCAAAACTAGTTAACCATGTACACACCACACACACAATGACGCCCACTACAAAAGGCAAAACCACGTACAGATAACACACCTCACCTCACACACATACCAATTACACACAAAACCTCTCAAAAACAGCCAAGCACGTGTCACATTCACACATGCGTAACACACACAACAAATACAAAACCACACGCAAAGCTCACAACCAACAATTAGCGCACACAGGACACATTTCACGTGCTACACACCCCACACACAAACACACTCGGACACGCCACAGACACACACACACACACACTGGCCCCACTACGCTATGCAAACACACGGAAAACTCAGAAAGGAACGACATAACAGTCACAGGGCACACACCCGTCACAACAGAGCAAATATTCCTCACTAACACACAAATCACATTTGTGAGAGTACCTGCAGCACACAGAATGAGACTCACCAAACAAGCACAACCACACGCGGACAACACAGCTCACATCACAAACATAACAACCACATACACTCAACCACTCAAACACAACCACACACAGATCACAATCACACATGAAAAACACACACAACACTCACAGATCCACAGGCAACACACACATAACCAACAGAGACAAGTAGCACACATTTCCCACTACACACTCAACCATGCACACACACACCGCGCATACATCCTCAAACAGGAGTACAGAGCAGAACGCACACACAACACAGAAACACGCCAAACAAGAGTCACAAGACACACACCACACACCTCAAGGCCCATGACTGCTCACAACACTCACGAAAAACATCGCACAGGCTACTTACTGGGACATACACCATGGGACATACTAAACAAGCAAGACCGCACACAGTCAACACATCTCACGTCACGTGCATAACTCAAACTGCGAAGCACACACACAACCTCTCTAACACAAACACGCACACAAATCACAATCACACGCACCAAAAGACAGAGCACATACGAACCCACACACAAACAACCAAAACACACACAACACACCTATAGCACACTACACACCACACACACAGCCACAAGCGTGCAATATGGAGCACACACAGACCCTCACGCGGAAAGCCCGAAACAAAACACACAAAATACACGCTCACAGTACACCTCAGACACAACGCAAAGCTTTACATCACACGGCATGCTCAAAATACACAGACCGCCCCACATCTACCCTGTGCGTAACACACAGAAAGCATATAGACAGCACTCAACAACCCAGAACACAGTACATAACACAACACACAAAAGAAAGACCAGACACATTGCACACACAAAGGGACACTGGAGGGCACACAACAAACACGGAACCTACACAAACACCAATGGATATCTCATCAGCAATGACGAGATATACAGCCCACAAAGAACCACTCAAAGCACGGGACACACAATTCACAACCACACACATCACACGTTGCACGCCACACATAGAAATGTACACAGGACAGTGTACTCAACAAGCAGTAGAGAACCCATACCGCACCCAGTACATGCACAACACACACAGCACGGACAACACGCAACACACCGAGAATAAACAAGACTCACAGATCACAGAGAACACAACCCAAAACACACAGCACACACAGCATAGCGAAAGAGAATACACACAGACTCACAACACAAACACAACAAATCATTCCCTACCTTATAGCAACAACACAAAGAGCACACTACACAAGAATCAAATCCTAAAAGCACAACATAGGTCAAACTCTCAGAATACACAGTAACCAACGTAACGCACAACCCACACAGCAAGACATAAAGCGAGGAAACGAAACGACTCAGCACACACAACGCAACAGTTAGCACGAACAACACACACCACGTACAACGCAAACAATACAGCACACACAGCCACAAACAACACACACAGAAGGCGCCAACACAAAACATTCAGCACAAACGCAAATCACCCACAACACCCAAAACCAGAGTTTACATACAAACCCTCAACACGCAAACAGCACATCACACTGAACAACAACCACCGCCCCCCCCCACACCGAGCTCATCACTGCACACAATGCACATGAACCATGGTTCTCAGAGTAAACGCAACACACACAGTGAGGCACACTGACCAAGCATGACCACGCACAGTACAGACATCACAAATTACACTCATCACTCCAACAGCCGACCACGCACACCAGCTGTCAAACACAAGCACACGCATAACACGCACCACACACAACACATGCAAAACGGCATGCAGAAAATGTGCACGCCGCAAGAAAAAGAACACCGAATTTGTGAGACACACATTTCACGCACTACACACGTCACTCAAAGCACACTTGAATCAGACAGCACCCAGGTCCTCACAGAACGCATGATGCAAAGCACAGGATATACATACAAAGCATATACAACTCAGTACACAATTCGTATCCCATAAAGACACCCAGATGAAACAGCACACGCACACTACGCAAAACAGGAAGGAATACACACAACACACGTGCAACTGAGAACATAATGCTTGCACATCATGCAACACGCAACACACGTGTGATCGCGCCACACACTAAACATGAAACAGAAAACCATTCGCAGGCCACCTATCATTCCCAACCACGAACACAACATGCCACCCAAAGGACGCCAAACATACAACACACAAAGACACACTCCAAGCACACAACCAGCCACAACCACACCAGTCACACAGAACTCCACGGGGAAATTCACACAGAACTTACATTGCGAAGCAACAAAACTGCACACCTCCCATACACGACAGTCTACACAACAGTCACAACACAGAAAGAACACAACACACAGGAAACGCACACACAATCACATAAACACCGCCACGCACATTAAACCAACAGGTCACAGACATCACCACAAGAAACACAATAACACAGCACGGGTGATGTGACACAACACAGAACACGCACACAATCGCAAACACCAGAAAACGCGCCCTACCGTGTACACAAAAAACAACGCACCTCACACCTAACAGAAAAGCCAGCAAACACGAAACACATCACAAAAAGACGTCAAACGCAAATATCGCACACACAAACCACACATTCAAAGAAACACATCGATGCATTAACACAGTACAAAATAATACACAAATCACAGAATACATCACACCACACACACAAACATCACGCACAAATTAAACATCACAACTCATGTCTCCCACAACACCCTGCATTAACAACACAACACACAGACCGACGCAACCACTACATACCACACACGGAGCCACGCAAAACGCACTCTCAAGGAATAACCACAACGAACACAAATAAACACCCACAAACACAAAGACATGGGGAACACCCACAAAGTCAACACGCAGAAAGCACAATATATGAAACAACACACACCACGAATATCACAAGGCTTAACGGCACGCAATTCTCAAAACTAGTTAACCATGTACACACCACACACACAATGACGCCCGCTACAAAAGGCAAAACCACGTACAGATAACACACCTCACCTCACACACATACCAATTACACACAAAACCTCTCAAAAACAGCCAAGCACGTGTCACATTCACACATGCGTAACACACACAACAAATACAAAACCACACGCAAAGCTCACAACCAACAATTAGCGCACACAGGACACATTTCACGTGCTACACACCCCACACACAAACACACTCGGACACGCCACAGACACACACACACACACACTGGCCCCACTACGCTATGCAAACACACGGAAAACTCAGAAAGGAACGACATAACAGTCACAGGGCACACACCCGTCACAACAGAGCAAATATTCCTCACTAACACACAAATCACATTTGTGAGAGTACCTGCAGCACACAGAATGAGACTCACCAAACAAGCACAACCACACGCGGACAACACAGCTCACATCACAAACATAACAACCACATACACTCAACCACTCAAACACAACCACACACAGATCACAATCACACATGAAAAACACACACAACACTCACAGATCCACAGGCAACACACACATAACCAACAGAGACAAGTAGCACACATTTCCCACTACACACTCAACCATGCACACACACACCGCGCATACATCCTCAAACAGGAGTACAGAGCAGAACGCACACACAACACAGAAACACGCCAAACAAGAGTCACAAGACACACACCACACACCTCAAGGCCCATGACTGCTCACAACACTCACGAAAAACATCGCACAGGCTACTTACTGGGACATACACCATGGGACATACTAAACAAGCAAGACCGCACACAGTCAACACATCTCACGTCACGTGCATAACTCAAACTGCGAAGCACACACACAACCTCTCTAACACAAACACGCACACAAATCACAATCACACGCACCAAAAGACAGAGCACATACGAACCCACACACAAACAACCAAAACACACACAACACACCTATAGCACACTACACACCACACACACAGCCACAAGCGTGCAATATGGAGCACACACAGACCCTCACGCGGAAAGCCCGAAACAAAACACACAAAATACACGCTCACAGTACACCTCAGACACAACGCAAAGCTTTACATCACACGGCATGCTCAAAATACACAGACCGCCCCACATCTACCCTGTGCGTAACACACAGAAAGCATATAGACAGCACTCAACAACCCAGAACACAGTACATAACACAACACACAAAAGAAAGACCAGACACATTGCACACACAAAGGGACACTGGAGGGCACACAACAAACACGGAACCTACACAAACACCAATGGATATCTCATCAGCAATGACGAGATATACAGCCCACAAAGAACCACTCAAAGCACGGGACACACAATTCACAACCACACACATCACACGTTGCACGCCACACATAGAAATGTACACAGGACAGTGTACTCAACAAGCAGTAGAGAACCCATACCGCACCCAGTACATGCACAACACACACAGCACGGACAACACGCAACACACCGAGAATAAACAAGACTCACAGATCACAGAGAACACAACCCAAAACACACAGCACACACAGCATAGCGAAAGAGAATACACACAGACTCACAACACAAACACAACAAATCATTCCCTACCTTATAGCAACAACACAAAGAGCACACTACACAAGAATCAAATCCTAAAAGCACAACATAGGTCAAACTCTCAGAATACACAGTAACCAACGTAACGCACAACCCACACAGCAAGACATAAAGCGAGGAAACGAAACGACTCAGCACACACAACGCAACAGTTAGCACGAACAACACACACCACGTACAACGCAAACAATACAGCACACACAGCCACAAACAACACACACAGAAGGCGCCAACACAAAACATTCAGCACAAACGCAAATCACCCACAACACCCAAAACCAGAGTTTACATACAAACCCTCAACACGCAAACAGCACATCACACTGAACAACAACCACCGCCCCCCCCCACACCGAGCTCATCACTGCACACAATGCACATGAACCATGGTTCTCAGAGTAAACGCAACACACACAGTGAGGCACACTGACCAAGCATGACCACGCACAGTACAGACATCACAAATTACACTCATCACTCCAACAGCCGACCACGCACACCAGCTGTCAAACACAAGCACACGCATAACACGCACCACACACAACACATGCAAAACGGCATGCAGAAAATGTGCACGCCGCAAGAAAAAGAACACCGAATTTGTGAGACACACATTTCACGCACTACACACGTCACTCAAAGCACACTTGAATCAGACAGCACCCAGGTCCTCACAGAACGCATGATGCAAAGCACAGGATATACATACAAAGCATATACAACTCAGTACACAATTCGTATCCCATAAAGACACCCAGATGAAACAGCACACGCACACTACGCAAAACAGGAAGGAATACACACAACACACGTGCAACTGAGAACATAATGCTTGCACATCATGCAACACGCAACACACGTGTGATCGCGCCACACACTAAACATGAAACAGAAAACCATTCGCAGGCCACCTATCATTCCCAACAACGAACACAACATGCCACCCAAAGGACGCCAAACATACAACACACAAAGACACACTCCAAGCACACAACCAGCCACAACCACACCAGTCACACAGAACTCCACGGGGAAATTCACACAGAACTTACATTGCGAAGCAACAAAACTGCACACCTCCCATACACGACAGTCTACACAACAGTCACAACACAGAAAGAACACAACACACAGGAAACGCACACACAATCACATAAACACCGCCACGCACATTAAACCAACAGGTCACAGACATCACCACAAGAAACACAATAACACAGCACGGGTGATGTGACACAACACAGAACACGCACACAATCGCAAACACCAGAAAACGCGCCCTACCGTGTACACAAAAAACAACGCACCTCACACCTAACAGAAAAGCCAGCAAACACGAAACACATCACAAAAAGACGTCAAACGCAAATATCGCACACACAAACCACACATTCAAAGAAACACATCGATGCATTAACACAGTACAAAATAATACACAAATCACAGAATACATCACACCACACACACAAACATCACGCACAAATTAAACATCACAACTCATGTCTCCCACAACACCCTGCATTAACAACACAACACACAGACCGACGCAACCACTACATACCACACACGGAGCCACGCAAAACGCACTCTCAAGGAATAACCACAACGAACACAAATAAACACCCACAAACACAAAGACATGGGGAACACCCACAAAGTCAACACGCAGAAAGCACAATATATGAAACAACACACACCACGAATATCACAAGGCTTAACGGCACGCAATTCTCAAAACTAGTTAACCATGTACACACCACACACACAATGACGCCCGCTACAAAAGGCAAAACCACGTACAGATAACACACCTCACCTCACACACATACCAATTACACACAAAACCTCTCAAAAACAGCCAAGCACGTGTCACATTCACACATGCGTAACACACACAACAAATACAAAACCACACGCAAAGCTCACAACCAACAATTAGCGCACACAGGACACATTTCACGTGCTACACACCCCACACACAAACACACTCGGACACGCCACAGACACACACACACACACACTGGCCCCACTACGCTATGCAAACACACGGAAAACTCAGAAAGGAACGACATAACAGTCACAGGGCACACACCCGTCACAACAGAGCAAATATTCCTCACTAACACACAAATCACATTTGTGAGAGTACCTGCAGCACACAGAATGAGACTCACCAAACAAGCACAACCACACGCGGACAACACAGCTCACATCACAAACATAACAACCACATACACTCAACCACTCAAACACAACCACACACAGATCACAATCACACATGAAAAACACACACAACACTCACAGATCCACAGGCAACACACACATAACCAACAGAGACAAGTAGCACACATTTCCCACTACACACTCAACCATGCACACACACACCGCGCATACATCCTCAAACAGGAGTACAGAGCAGAACGCACACACAACACAGAAACACGCCAAACAAGAGTCACAAGACACACACCACACACCTCAAGGCCCATGACTGCTCACAACACTCACGAAAAACATCGCACAGGCTACTTACTGGGACATACACCATGGGACATACTAAACAAGCAAGACCGCACACAGTCAACACATCTCACGTCACGTGCATAACTCAAACTGCGAAGCACACACACAACCTCTCTAACACAAACACGCACACAAATCACAATCACACGCACCAAAAGACAGAGCACATACGAACCCACACACAAACAACCAAAACACACACAACACACCTATAGCACACTACACACCACACACACAGCCACAAGCGTGCAATATGGAGCACACACAGACCCTCACGCGGAAAGCCCGAAACAAAACACACAAAATACACGCTCACAGTACACCTCAGACACAACGCAAAGCTTTACATCACACGGCATGCTCAAAATACACAGACCGCCCCACATCTACCCTGTGCGTAACACACAGAAAGCATATAGACAGCACTCAACAACCCAGAACACAGTACATAACACAACACACAAAAGAAAGACCAGACACATTGCACACACAAAGGGACACTGGAGGGCACACAACAAACACGGAACCTACACAAACACCAATGGATATCTCATCAGCAATGACGAGATATACAGCCCACAAAGAACCACTCAAAGCACGGGACACACAATTCACAACCACACACATCACACGTTGCACGCCACACATAGAAATGTACACAGGACAGTGTACTCAACAAGCAGTAGAGAACCCATACCGCACCCAGTACATGCACAACACACACAGCACGGACAACACGCAACACACCGAGAATAAACAAGACTCACAGATCACAGAGAACACAACCCAAAACACACAGCACACACAGCATAGCGAAAGAGAATACACACAGACTCACAACACAAACACAACAAATCATTCCCTACCTTATAGCAACAACACAAAGAGCACACTACACAAGAATCAAATCCTAAAAGCACAACATAGGTCAAACTCTCAGAATACACAGTAACCAACGTAACGCACAACCCACACAGCAAGACATAAAGCGAGGAAACGAAACGACTCAGCACACACAACGCAACAGTTAGCACGAACAACACACACCACGTACAACGCAAACAATACAGCACACACAGCCACAAACAACACACACAGAAGGCGCCAACACAAAACATTCAGCACAAACGCAAATCACCCACAACACCCAAAACCAGAGTTTACATACAAACCCTCAACACGCAAACAGCACATCACACTGAACAACAACCACCGCCCCCCCCCACACCGAGCTCATCACTGCACACAATGCACATGAACCATGGTTCTCAGAGTAAACGCAACACACACAGTGAGGCACACTGACCAAGCATGACCACGCACAGTACAGACATCACAAATTACACTCATCACTCCAACAGCCGACCACGCACACCAGCTGTCAAACACAAGCACACGCATAACACGCACCACACACAACACATGCAAAACGGCATGCAGAAAATGTGCACGCCGCAAGAAAAAGAACACCGAATTTGTGAGACACACATTTCACGCACTACACACGTCACTCAAAGCACACTTGAATCAGACAGCACCCAGGTCCTCACAGAACGCATGATGCAAAGCACAGGATATACATACAAAGCATATACAACTCAGTACACAATTCGTATCCCATAAAGACACCCAGATGAAACAGCACACGCACACTACGCAAAACAGGAAGGAATACACACAACACACGTGCAACTGAGAACATAATGCTTGCACATCATGCAACACGCAACACACGTGTGATCGCGCCACACACTAAACATGAAACAGAAAACCATTCGCAGGCCACCTATCATTCCCAACAACGAACACAACATGCCACCCAAAGGACGCCAAACATACAACACACAAAGACACACTCCAAGCACACAACCAGCCACAACCACACCAGTCACACAGAACTCCACGGGGAAATTCACACAGAACTTACATTGCGAAGCAACAAAACTGCACACCTCCCATACACGACAGTCTACACAACAGTCACAACACAGAAAGAACACAACACACAGGAAACGCACACACAATCACATAAACACCGCCACGCACATTAAACCAACAGGTCACAGACATCACCACAAGAAACACAATAACACAGCACGGGTGATGTGACACAACACAGAACACGCACACAATCGCAAACACCAGAAAACGCGCCCTACCGTGTACACAAAAAACAACGCACCTCACACCTAACAGAAAAGCCAGCAAACACGAAACACATCACAAAAAGACGTCAAACGCAAATATCGCACACACAAACCACACATTCAAAGAAACACATCGATGCATTAACACAGTACAAAATAATACACAAATCACAGAATACATCACACCACACACACAAACATCACGCACAAATTAAACATCACAACTCATGTCTCCCACAACACCCTGCATTAACAACACAACACACAGACCGACGCAACCACTACATACCACACACGGAGCCACGCAAAACGCACTCTCAAGGAATAACCACAACGAACACAAATAAACACCCACAAACTCAACACGCAGAAAGCACAATATATGAAACAACACACACCACGAATATCACAAGGCTTAACGGCACGCAATTCTCAAAACTAGTTAACCATGTACACACCACACACACAATGACGCCCACTACAAAAGGCAAAACCACGTACAGATAACACACCTCACCTCACACACATACCAATTACACACAAAACCTCTCAAAAACAGCCAAGCACGTGTCACATTCACACATGCGTAACACACACAACAAATACAAAACCACACGCAAAGCTCACAACCAACAATTAGCGCACACAGGACACATTTCACGTGCTACACACCCCACACACAAACACACTCGGACACGCCACAGACACACACACACACACACTGGCCCCACTACGCTATGCAAACACACGGAAAACTCAGAAAGGAACGACATAACAGTCACAGGGCACACACCCGTCACAACAGAGCAAATATTCCTCACTAACACACAAATCACATTTGTGAGAGTACCTGCAGCACACAGAATGAGACTCACCAAACAAGCACAACCACACGCGGACAACACAGCTCACATCACAAACATAACAACCACATACACTCAACCACTCAAACACAACCACACACAGATCACAATCACACATGAAAAACACACACAACACTCACAGATCCACAGGCAACACACACATAACCAACAGAGACAAGTAGCACACATTTCCCACTACACACTCAACCATGCACACACACACCGCGCATACATCCTCAAACAGGAGTACAGAGCAGAACGCACACACAACACAGAAACACGCCAAACAAGAGTCACAAGACACACACCACACACCTCAAGGCCCATGACTGCTCACAACACTCACGAAAAACATCGCACAGGCTACTTACTGGGACATACACCATGGGACATACTAAACAAGCAAGACCGCACACAGTCAACACATCTCACGTCACGTGCATAACTCAAACTGCGAAGCACACACACAACCTCTCTAACACAAACACGCACACAAATCACAATCACACGCACCAAAAGACAGAGCACATACGAACCCACACACAAACAACCAAAACACACACAACACACCTATAGCACACTACACACCACACACACAGCCACAAGCGTGCAATATGGAGCACACACAGACCCTCACGCGGAAAGCCCGAAACAAAACACACAAAATACACGCTCACAGTACACCTCAGACACAACGCAAAGCTTTACATCACACGGCATGCTCAAAATACACAGACCGCCCCACATCTACCCTGTGCGTAACACACAGAAAGCATATAGACAGCACTCAACAACCCAGAACACAGTACATAACACAACACACAAAAGAAAGACCAGACACATTGCACACACAAAGGGACACTGGAGGGCACACAACAAACACGGAACCTACACAAACACCAATGGATATCTCATCAGCAATGACGAGATATACAGCCCACAAAGAACCACTCAAAGCACGGGACACACAATTCACAACCACACACATCACACGTTGCACGCCACACATAGAAATGTACACAGGACAGTGTACTCAACAAGCAGTAGAGAACCCATACCGCACCCAGTACATGCACAACACACACAGCACGGACAACACGCAACACACCGAGAATAAACAAGACTCACAGATCACAGAGAACACAACCCAAAACACACAGCACACACAGCATAGCGAAAGAGAATACACACAGACTCACAACACAAACACAACAAATCATTCCCTACCTTATAGCAACAACACAAAGAGCACACTACACAAGAATCAAATCCTAAAAGCACAACATAGGTCAAACTCTCAGAATACACAGTAACCAACGTAACGCACAACCCACACAGCAAGACATAAAGCGAGGAAACGAAACGACTCAGCACACACAACGCAACAGTTAGCACGAACAACACACACCACGTACAACGCAAACAATACAGCACACACAGCCACAAACAACACACACAGAAGGCGCCAACACAAAACATTCAGCACAAACGCAAATCACCCACAACACCCAAAACCAGAGTTTACATACAAACCCTCAACACGCAAACAGCACATCACACTGAACAACAACCACCGCCCCCCCCCACACCGAGCTCATCACTGCACACAATGCACATGAACCATGGTTCTCAGAGTAAACGCAACACACACAGTGAGGCACACTGACCAAGCATGACCACGCACAGTACAGACATCACAAATTACACTCATCACTCCAACAGCCGACCACGCACACCAGCTGTCAAACACAAGCACACGCATAACACGCACCACACACAACACATGCAAAACGGCATGCAGAAAATGTGCACGCCGCAAGAAAAAGAACACCGAATTTGTGAGACACACATTTCACGCACTACACACGTCACTCAAAGCACACTTGAATCAGACAGCACCCAGGTCCTCACAGAACGCATGATGCAAAGCACAGGATATACATACAAAGCATATACAACTCAGTACACAATTCGTATCCCATAAAGACACCCAGATGAAACAGCACACGCACACTACGCAAAACAGGAAGGAATACACACAACACACGTGCAACTGAGAACATAATGCTTGCACATCATGCAACACGCAACACACGTGTGATCGCGCCACACACTAAACATGAAACAGAAAACCATTCGCAGGCCACCTATCATTCCCAACAACGAACACAACATGCCACCCAAAGGACGCCAAACATACAACACACAAAGACACACTCCAAGCACACAACCAGCCACAACCACACCAGTCACACAGAACTCCACGGGGAAATTCACACAGAACTTACATTGCGAAGCAACAAAACTGCACACCTCCCATACACGACAGTCTACACAACAGTCACAACACAGAAAGAACACAACACACAGGAAACGCACACACAATCACATAAACACCGCCACGCACATTAAACCAACAGGTCACAGACATCACCACAAGAAACACAATAACAGCACGGGTGATGTGACACAACACAGAACACGCACACAATCGCAAACACCAGAAAACGCGCCCTACCGTGTACACAAAAAACAACGCACCTCACACCTAACAGAAAAGCCAGCAAACACGAAACACATCACAAAAAGACGTCAAACGCAAATATCGCACACACAAACCACACATTCAAAGAAACACATCGATGCATTAACACAGTACAAAATAATACACAAATCACAGAATACATCACACCACACACACAAACATCACGCACAAATTAAACATCACAACTCATGTCTCCCACAACACCCTGCATTAACAACACAACACACAGACCGACGCAACCACTACATACCACACACGGAGCCACGCAAAACGCACTCTCAAGGAATAACCACAACGAACACAAATAAACACCCACAAACACAAAGACATGGGGAACACACACAAAGTCAACACGCAGAAAGCACAATATATGAAACAACACACACCACGAATATCACAAGGCTTAACGGCACGCAATTCTCAAAACTAGTTAACCATGTACACACCACACACACAATGACGCCCACTACAAAAGGCAAAACCACGTACAGATAACACACCTCACCTCACACACATACCAATTACACACAAAACCTCTCAAAAACAGCCAAGCACGTGTCACATTCACACATGCGTAACACACACAACAAATACAAAACCACACGCAAAGCTCACAACCAACAATTAGCGCACACAGGACACATTTCACGTGCTACACACCCCACACACAAACACACTCGGACACGCCACAGACACACACACACACACACTGGCCCCACTACGCTATGCAAACACACGGAAAACTCAGAAAGGAACGACATAACAGTCACAGGGCACACACCCGTCACAACAGAGCAAATATTCCTCACTAACACACAAATCACATTTGTGAGAGTACCTGCAGCACACAGAATGAGACTCACCAAACAAGCACAACCACACGCGGACAACACAGCTCACATCACAAACATAACAACCACATACACTCAACCACTCAAACACAACCACACACAGATCACAATCACACATGAAAAACACACACAACACTCACAGATCCACAGGCAACACACACATAACCAACAGAGACAAGTAGCACACATTTCCCACTACACACTCAACCATGCACACACACACCGCGCATACATCCTCAAACAGGAGTACAGAGCAGAACGCACACACAACACAGAAACACGCCAAACAAGAGTCACAAGACACACACCACACACCTCAAGGCCCATGACTGCTCACAACACTCACGAAAAACATCGCACAGGCTACTTACTGGGACATACACCATGGGACATACTAAACAAGCAAGACCGCACACAGTCAACACATCTCACGTCACGTGCATAACTCAAACTGCGAAGCACACACACAACCTCTCTAACACAAACACGCACACAAATCACAATCACACGCACCAAAAGACAGAGCACATACGAACCCACACACAAACAACCAAAACACACACAACACACCTATAGCACACTACACACCACACACACAGCCACAAGCGTGCAATATGGAGCACACACAGACCCTCACGCGGAAAGCCCGAAACAAAACACACAAAATACACGCTCACAGTACACCTCAGACACAACGCAAAGCTTTACATCACACGGCATGCTCAAAATACACAGACCGCCCCACATCTACCCTGTGCGTAACACACAGAAAGCATATAGACAGCACTCAACAACCCAGAACACAGTACATAACACAACACACAAAAGAAAGACCAGACACATTGCACACACAAAGGGACACTGGAGGGCACACAACAAACACGGAACCTACACAAACACCAATGGATATCTCATCAGCAATGACGAGATATACAGCCCACAAAGAACCACTCAAAGCACGGGACACACAATTCACAACCACACACATCACACGTTGCACGCCACACATAGAAATGTACACAGGACAGTGTACTCAACAAGCAGTAGAGAACCCATACCGCACCCAGTACATGCACAACACACACAGCACGGACAACACGCAACACACCGAGAATAAACAAGACTCACAGATCACAGAGAACACAACCCAAAACACACAGCACACACAGCATAGCGAAAGAGAATACACACAGACTCACAACACAAACACAACAAATCATTCCCTACCTTATAGCAACAACACAAAGAGCACACTACACAAGAATCAAATCCTAAAAGCACAACATAGGTCAAACTCTCAGAATACACAGTAACCAACGTAACGCACAACCCACACAGCAAGACATAAAGCGAGGAAACGAAACGACTCAGCACACACAACGCAACAGTTAGCACGAACAACACACACCACGTACAACGCAAACAATACAGCACACACAGCCACAAACAACACACACAGAAGGCGCCAACACAAAACATTCAGCACAAACGCAAATCACCCACAACACCCAAAACCAGAGTTTACATACAAACCCTCAACACGCAAACAGCACATCACACTGAACAACAACCACCGCCCCCCCCCACACCGAGCTCATCACTGCACACAATGCACATGAACCATGGTTCTCAGAGTAAACGCAACACACACAGTGAGGCACACTGACCAAGCATGACCACGCACAGTACAGACATCACAAATTACACTCATCACTCCAACAGCCGACCACGCACACCAGCTGTCAAACACAAGCACACGCATAACACGCACCACACACAACACATGCAAAACGGCATGCAGAAAATGTGCACGCCGCAAGAAAAAGAACACCGAATTTGTGAGACACACATTTCACGCACTACACACGTCACTCAAAGCACACTTGAATCAGACAGCACCCAGGTCCTCACAGAACGCATGATGCAAAGCACAGGATATACATACAAAGCATATACAACTCAGTACACAATTCGTATCCCATAAAGACACCCAGATGAAACAGCACACGCACACTACGCAAAACAGGAAGGAATACACACAACACACGTGCAACTGAGAACATAATGCTTGCACATCATGCAACACGCAACACACGTGTGATCGCGCCACACACTAAACATGAAACAGAAAACCATTCGCAGGCCACCTATCATTCCCAACCACGAACACAACATGCCACCCAAAGGACGCCAAACATACAACACACAAAGACACACTCCAAGCACACAACCAGCCACAACCACACCAGTCACACAGAACTCCACGGGGAAATTCACACAGAACTTACATTGCGAAGCAACAAAACTGCACACCTCCCATACACGACAGTCTACACAACAGTCACAACACAGAAAGAACACAACACACAGGAAACGCACACACAATCACATAAACACCGCCACGCACATTAAACCAACAGGTCACAGACATCACCACAAGAAACACAATAACACAGCACGGGTGATGTGACACAACACAGAACACGCACACAATCGCAAACACCAGAAAACGCGCCCTACCGTGTACACAAAAAACAACGCACCTCACACCTAACAGAAAAGCCAGCAAACACGAAACACATCACAAAAAGACGTCAAACGCAAATATCGCACACACAAACCACACATTCAAAGAAACACATCGATGCATTAACACAGTACAAAATAATACACAAATCACAGAATACATCACACCACACACACAAACATCACGCACAAATTAAACATCACAACTCATGTCTCCCACAACACCCTGCATTAACAACACAACACACAGACCGACGCAACCACTACATACCACACACGGAGCCACGCAAAACGCACTCTCAAGGAATAACCACAACGAACACAAATAAACACCCACAAACTCAACACGCAGAAAGCACAATATATGAAACAACACACACCACGAATATCACAAGGCTTAACGGCACGCAATTCTCAAAACTAGTTAACCATGTACACACCACACACACAATGACGCCCACTACAAAAGGCAAAACCACGTACAGATAACACACCTCACCTCACACACATACCAATTACACACAAAACCTCTCAAAAACAGCCAAGCACGTGTCACATTCACACATGCGTAACACACACAACAAATACAAAACCACACGCAAAGCTCACAACCAACAATTAGCGCACACAGGACACATTTCACGTGCTACACACCCCACACACAAACACACTCGGACACGCCACAGACACACACACACACACACTGGCCCCACTACGCTATGCAAACACACGGAAAACTCAGAAAGGAACGACATAACAGTCACAGGGCACACACCCGTCACAACAGAGCAAATATTCCTCACTAACACACAAATCACATTTGTGAGAGTACCTGCAGCACACAGAATGAGACTCACCAAACAAGCACAACCACACGCGGACAACACAGCTCACATCACAAACATAACAACCACATACACTCAACCACTCAAACACAACCACACACAGATCACAATCACACATGAAAAACACACACAACACTCACAGATCCACAGGCAACACACACATAACCAACAGAGACAAGTAGCACACATTTCCCACTACACACTCAACCATGCACACACACACCGCGCATACATCCTCAAACAGGAGTACAGAGCAGAACGCACACACAACACAGAAACACGCCAAACAAGAGTCACAAGACACACACCACACACCTCAAGGCCCATGACTGCTCACAACACTCACGAAAAACATCGCACAGGCTACTTACTGGGACATACACCATGGGACATACTAAACAAGCAAGACCGCACACAGTCAACACATCTCACGTCACGTGCATAACTCAAACTGCGAAGCACACACACAACCTCTCTAACACAAACACGCACACAAATCACAATCACACGCACCAAAAGACAGAGCACATACGAACCCACACACAAACAACCAAAACACACACAACACACCTATAGCACACTACACACCACACACACAGCCACAAGCGTGCAATATGGAGCACACACAGACCCTCACGCGGAAAGCCCGAAACAAAACACACAAAATACACGCTCACAGTACACCTCAGACACAACGCAAAGCTTTACATCACACGGCATGCTCAAAATACACAGACCGCCCCACATCTACCCTGTGCGTAACACACAGAAAGCATATAGACAGCACTCAACAACCCAGAACACAGTACATAACACAACACACAAAAGAAAGACCAGACACATTGCACACACAAAGGGACACTGGAGGGCACACAACAAACACGGAACCTACACAAACACCAATGGATATCTCATCAGCAATGACGAGATATACAGCCCACAAAGAACCACTCAAAGCACGGGACACACAATTCACAACCACACACATCACACGTTGCACGCCACACATAGAAATGTACACAGGACAGTGTACTCAACAAGCAGTAGAGAACCCATACCGCACCCAGTACATGCACAACACACACAGCACGGACAACACGCAACACACCGAGAATAAACAAGACTCACAGATCACAGAGAACACAACCCAAAACACACAGCACACACAGCATAGCGAAAGAGAATACACACAGACTCACAACACAAACACAACAAATCATTCCCTACCTTATAGCAACAACACAAAGAGCACACTACACAAGAATCAAATCCTAAAAGCACAACATAGGTCAAACTCTCAGAATACACAGTAACCAACGTAACGCACAACCCACACAGCAAGACATAAAGCGAGGAAACGAAACGACTCAGCACACACAACGCAACAGTTAGCACGAACAACACACACCACGTACAACGCAAACAATACAGCACACACAGCCACAAACAACACACACAGAAGGCGCCAACACAAAACATTCAGCACAAACGCAAATCACCCACAACACCCAAAACCAGAGTTTACATACAAACCCTCAACACGCAAACAGCACATCACACTGAACAACAACCACCGCCCCCCCCCACACCGAGCTCATCACTGCACACAATGCACATGAACCATGGTTCTCAGAGTAAACGCAACACACACAGTGAGGCACACTGACCAAGCATGACCACGCACAGTACAGACATCACAAATTACACTCATCACTCCAACAGCCGACCACGCACACCAGCTGTCAAACACAAGCACACGCATAACACGCACCACACACAACACATGCAAAACGGCATGCAGAAAATGTGCACGCCGCAAGAAAAAGAACACCGAATTTGTGAGACACACATTTCACGCACTACACACGTCACTCAAAGCACACTTGAATCAGACAGCACCCAGGTCCTCACAGAACGCATGATGCAAAGCACAGGATATACATACAAAGCATATACAACTCAGTACACAATTCGTATCCCATAAAGACACCCAGATGAAACAGCACACGCACACTACGCAAAACAGGAAGGAATACACACAACACACGTGCAACTGAGAACATAATGCTTGCACATCATGCAACACGCAACACACGTGTGATCGCGCCACACACTAAACATGAAACAGAAAACCATTCGCAGGCCACCTATCATTCCCAACCACGAACACAACATGCCACCCAAAGGACGCCAAACATACAACACACAAAGACACACTCCAAGCACACAACCAGCCACAACCACACCAGTCACACAGAACTCCACGGGGAAATTCACACAGAACTTACATTGCGAAGCAACAAAACTGCACACCTCCCATACACGACAGTCTACACAACAGTCACAACACAGAAAGAACACAACACACAGGAAACGCACACACAATCACATAAACACCGCCACGCACATTAAACCAACAGGTCACAGACATCACCACAAGAAACACAATAACACAGCACGGGTGATGTGACACAACACAGAACACGCACACAATCGCAAACACCAGAAAACGCGCCCTACCGTGTACACAAAAAACAACGCACCTCACACCTAACAGAAAAGCCAGCAAACACGAAACACATCACAAAAAGACGTCAAACGCAAATATCGCACACACAAACCACACATTCAAAGAAACACATCGATGCATTAACACAGTACAAAATAATACACAAATCACAGAATACATCACACCACACACACAAACATCACGCACAAATTAAACATCACAACTCATGTCTCCCACAACACCCTGCATTAACAACACAACACACAGACCGACGCAACCACTACATACCACACACGGAGCCACGCAAAACGCACTCTCAAGGAATAACCACAACGAACACAAATAAACACCCACAAACACAAAGACATGGGGAACACCCACAAAGTCAACACGCAGAAAGCACAATATATGAAACAACACACACCACGAATATCACAAGGCTTAACGGCACGCAATTCTCAAAACTAGTTAACCATGTACACACCACACACACAATGACGCCCGCTACAAAAGGCAAAACCACGTACAGATAACACACCTCACCTCACACACATACCAATTACACACAAAACCTCTCAAAAACAGCCAAGCACGTGTCACATTCACACATGCGTAACACACACAACAAATACAAAACCACACGCAAAGCTCACAACCAACAATTAGCGCACACAGGACACATTTCACGTGCTACACACCCCACACACAAACACACTCGGACACGCCACAGACACACACACACACACACTGGCCCCACTACGCTATGCAAACACACGGAAAACTCAGAAAGGAACGACATAACAGTCACAGGGCACACACCCGTCACAACAGAGCAAATATTCCTCACTAACACACAAATCACATTTGTGAGAGTACCTGCAGCACACAGAATGAGACTCACCAAACAAGCACAACCACACGCGGACAACACAGCTCACATCACAAACATAACAACCACATACACTCAACCACTCAAACACAACCACACACAGATCACAATCACACATGAAAAACACACACAACACTCACAGATCCACAGGCAACACACACATAACCAACAGAGACAAGTAGCACACATTTCCCACTACACACTCAACCATGCACACACACACCGCGCATACATCCTCAAACAGGAGTACAGAGCAGAACGCACACACAACACAGAAACACGCCAAACAAGAGTCACAAGACACACACCACACACCTCAAGGCCCATGACTGCTCACAACACTCACGAAAAACATCGCACAGGCTACTTACTGGGACATACACCATGGGACATACTAAACAAGCAAGACCGCACACAGTCAACACATCTCACGTCACGTGCATAACTCAAACTGCGAAGCACACACACAACCTCTCTAACACAAACACGCACACAAATCACAATCACACGCACCAAAAGACAGAGCACATACGAACCCACACACAAACAACCAAAACACACACAACACACCTATAGCACACTACACACCACACACACAGCCACAAGCGTGCAATATGGAGCACACACAGACCCTCACGCGGAAAGCCCGAAACAAAACACACAAAATACACGCTCACAGTACACCTCAGACACAACGCAAAGCTTTACATCACACGGCATGCTCAAAATACACAGACCGCCCCACATCTACCCTGTGCGTAACACACAGAAAGCATATAGACAGCACTCAACAACCCAGAACACAGTACATAACACAACACACAAAAGAAAGACCAGACACATTGCACACACAAAGGGACACTGGAGGGCACACAACAAACACGGAACCTACACAAACACCAATGGATATCTCATCAGCAATGACGAGATATACAGCCCACAAAGAACCACTCAAAGCACGGGACACACAATTCACAACCACACACATCACACGTTGCACGCCACACATAGAAATGTACACAGGACAGTGTACTCAACAAGCAGTAGAGAACCCATACCGCACCCAGTACATGCACAACACACACAGCACGGACAACACGCAACACACCGAGAATAAACAAGACTCACAGATCACAGAGAACACAACCCAAAACACACAGCACACACAGCATAGCGAAAGAGAATACACACAGACTCACAACACAAACACAACAAATCATTCCCTACCTTATAGCAACAACACAAAGAGCACACTACACAAGAATCAAATCCTAAAAGCACAACATAGGTCAAACTCTCAGAATACACAGTAACCAACGTAACGCACAACCCACACAGCAAGACATAAAGCGAGGAAACGAAACGACTCAGCACACACAACGCAACAGTTAGCACGAACAACACACACCACGTACAACGCAAACAATACAGCACACACAGCCACAAACAACACACACAGAAGGCGCCAACACAAAACATTCAGCACAAACGCAAATCACCCACAACACCCAAAACCAGAGTTTACATACAAACCCTCAACACGCAAACAGCACATCACACTGAACAACAACCACCGCCCCCCCCCACACCGAGCTCATCACTGCACACAATGCACATGAACCATGGTTCTCAGAGTAAACGCAACACACACAGTGAGGCACACTGACCAAGCATGACCACGCACAGTACAGACATCACAAATTACACTCATCACTCCAACAGCCGACCACGCACACCAGCTGTCAAACACAAGCACACGCATAACACGCACCACACACAACACATGCAAAACGGCATGCAGAAAATGTGCACGCCGCAAGAAAAAGAACACCGAATTTGTGAGACACACATTTCACGCACTACACACGTCACTCAAAGCACGCTTGAATCAGACAGCACCCAGGTCCTCACAGAACGCATGATGCAAAGCACAGGATATACATACAAAGCATATACAACTCAGTACACAATTCGTATCCCATAAAGACACCCAGATGAAACAGCACACGCACACTACGCAAAACAGGAAGGAATACACACAACACACGTGCAACTGAGAACATAATGCTTGCACATCATGCAACACGCAACACACGTGTGATCGCGCCACACACTAAACATGAAACAGAAAACCATTCGCAGGCCACCTATCATTCCCAACCACGAACACAACATGCCACCCAAAGGACGCCAAACATACAACACACAAAGACACACTCCAAGCACACAACCAGCCACAACCACACCAGTCACACAGAACTCCACGGGGAAATTCACACAGAACTTACATTGCGAAGCAACAAAACTGCACACCTCCCATACACGACAGTCTACACAACAGTCACAACACAGAAAGAACACAACACACAGGAAACGCACACACAATCACATAAACACCGCCACGCACATTAAACCAACAGGTCACAGACATCACCACAAGAAACACAATAACACAGCACGGGTGATGTGACACAACACAGAACACGCACACAATCGCAAACACCAGAAAACGCGCCCTACCGTGTACACAAAAAACAACGCACCTCACACCTAACAGAAAAGCCAGCAAACACGAAACACATCACAAAAAGACGTCAAACGCAAATATCGCACACACAAACCACACATTCAAAGAAACACATCGATGCATTAACACAGTACAAAATAATACACAAATCACAGAATACATCACACCACACACACAAACATCACGCACAAATTAAACATCACAACTCATGTCTCCCACAACACCCTGCATTAACAACACAACACACAGACCGACGCAACCACTACATACCACACACGGAGCCACGCAAAACGCACTCTCAAGGAATAACCACAACGAACACAAATAAACACCCACAAACTCAACACGCAGAAAGCACAATATATGAAACAACACACACCACGAATATCACAAGGCTTAACGGCACGCAATTCTCAAAACTAGTTAACCATGTACACACCACACACACAATGACGCCCACTACAAAAGGCAAAACCACGTACAGATAACACACCTCACCTCACACACATACCAATTACACACAAAACCTCTCAAAAACAGCCAAGCACGTGTCACATTCACACATGCGTAACACACACAACAAATACAAAACCACACGCAAAGCTCACAACCAACAATTAGCGCACACAGGACACATTTCACGTGCTACACACCCCACACACAAACACACTCGGACACGCCACAGACACACACACACACACACTGGCCCCACTACGCTATGCAAACACACGGAAAACTCAGAAAGGAACGACATAACAGTCACAGGGCACACACCCGTCACAACAGAGCAAATATTCCTCACTAACACACAAATCACATTTGTGAGAGTACCTGCAGCACACAGAATGAGACTCACCAAACAAGCACAACCACACGCGGACAACACAGCTCACATCACAAACATAACAACCACATACACTCAACCACTCAAACACAACCACACACAGATCACAATCACACATGAAAAACACACACAACACTCACAGATCCACAGGCAACACACACATAACCAACAGAGACAAGTAGCACACATTTCCCACTACACACTCAACCATGCACACACACACCGCGCATACATCCTCAAACAGGAGTACAGAGCAGAACGCACACACAACACAGAAACACGCCAAACAAGAGTCACAAGACACACACCACACACCTCAAGGCCCATGACTGCTCACAACACTCACGAAAAACATCGCACAGGCTACTTACTGGGACATACACCATGGGACATACTAAACAAGCAAGACCGCACACAGTCAACACATCTCACGTCACGTGCATAACTCAAACTGCGAAGCACACACACAACCTCTCTAACACAAACACGCACACAAATCACAATCACACGCACCAAAAGACAGAGCACATACGAACCCACACACAAACAACCAAAACACACACAACACACCTATAGCACACTACACACCACACACACAGCCACAAGCGTGCAATATGGAGCACACACAGACCCTCACGCGGAAAGCCCGAAACAAAACACACAAAATACACGCTCACAGTACACCTCAGACACAACGCAAAGCTTTACATCACACGGCATGCTCAAAATACACAGACCGCCCCACATCTACCCTGTGCGTAACACACAGAAAGCATATAGACAGCACTCAACAACCCAGAACACAGTACATAACACAACACACAAAAGAAAGACCAGACACATTGCACACACAAAGGGACACTGGAGGGCACACAACAAACACGGAACCTACACAAACACCAATGGATATCTCATCAGCAATGACGAGATATACAGCCCACAAAGAACCACTCAAAGCACGGGACACACAATTCACAACCACACACATCACACGTTGCACGCCACACATAGAAATGTACACAGGACAGTGTACTCAACAAGCAGTAGAGAACCCATACCGCACCCAGTACATGCACAACACACACAGCACGGACAACACGCAACACACCGAGAATAAACAAGACTCACAGATCACAGAGAACACAACCCAAAACACACAGCACACACAGCATAGCGAAAGAGAATACACACAGACTCACAACACAAACACAACAAATCATTCCCTACCTTATAGCAACAACACAAAGAGCACACTACACAAGAATCAAATCCTAAAAGCACAACATAGGTCAAACTCTCAGAATACACAGTAACCAACGTAACGCACAACCCACACAGCAAGACATAAAGCGAGGAAACGAAACGACTCAGCACACACAACGCAACAGTTAGCACGAACAACACACACCACGTACAACGCAAACAATACAGCACACACAGCCACAAACAACACACACAGAAGGCGCCAACACAAAACATTCAGCACAAACGCAAATCACCCACAACACCCAAAACCAGAGTTTACATACAAACCCTCAACACGCAAACAGCACATCACACTGAACAACAACCACCGCCCCCCCCCACACCGAGCTCATCACTGCACACAATGCACATGAACCATGGTTCTCAGAGTAAACGCAACACACACAGTGAGGCACACTGACCAAGCATGACCACGCACAGTACAGACATCACAAATTACACTCATCACTCCAACAGCCGACCACGCACACCAGCTGTCAAACACAAGCACACGCATAACACGCACCACACACAACACATGCAAAACGGCATGCAGAAAATGTGCACGCCGCAAGAAAAAGAACACCGAATTTGTGAGACACACATTTCACGCACTACACACGTCACTCAAAGCACACTTGAATCAGACAGCACCCAGGTCCTCACAGAACGCATGATGCAAAGCACAGGATATACATACAAAGCATATACAACTCAGTACACAATTCGTATCCCATAAAGACACCCAGATGAAACAGCACACGCACACTACGCAAAACAGGAAGGAATACACACAACACACGTGCAACTGAGAACATAATGCTTGCACATCATGCAACACGCAACACACGTGTGATCGCGCCACACACTAAACATGAAACAGAAAACCATTCGCAGGCCACCTATCATTCCCAACAACGAACACAACATGCCACCCAAAGGACGCCAAACATACAACACACAAAGACACACTCCAAGCACACAACCAGCCACAACCACACCAGTCACACAGAACTCCACGGGGAAATTCACACAGAACTTACATTGCGAAGCAACAAAACTGCACACCTCCCATACACGACAGTCTACACAACAGTCACAACACAGAAAGAACACAACACACAGGAAACGCACACACAATCACATAAACACCGCCACGCACATTAAACCAACAGGTCACAGACATCACCACAAGAAACACAATAACAGCACGGGTGATGTGACACAACACAGAACACGCACACAATCGCAAACACCAGAAAACGCGCCCTACCGTGTACACAAAAAACAACGCACCTCACACCTAACAGAAAAGCCAGCAAACACGAAACACATCACAAAAAGACGTCAAACGCAAATATCGCACACACAAACCACACATTCAAAGAAACACATCGATGCATTAACACAGTACAAAATAATACACAAATCACAGAATACATCACACCACACACACAAACATCACGCACAAATTAAACATCACAACTCATGTCTCCCACAACACCCTGCATTAACAACACAACACACAGACCGACGCAACCACTACATACCACACACGGAGCCACGCAAAACGCACTCTCAAGGAATAACCACAACGAACACAAATAAACACCCACAAACACAAAGACATGGGGAACACACACAAAGTCAACACGCAGAAAGCACAATATATGAAACAACACACACCACGAATATCACAAGGCTTAACGGCACGCAATTCTCAAAACTAGTTAACCATGTACACACCACACACACAATGACGCCCACTACAAAAGGCAAAACCACGTACAGATAACACACCTCACCTCACACACATACCAATTACACACAAAACCTCTCAAAAACAGCCAAGCACGTGTCACATTCACACATGCGTAACACACACAACAAATACAAAACCACACGCAAAGCTCACAACCAACAATTAGCGCACACAGGACACATTTCACGTGCTACACACCCCACACACAAACACACTCGGACACGCCACAGACACACACACACACACACTGGCCCCACTACGCTATGCAAACACACGGAAAACTCAGAAAGGAACGACATAACAGTCACAGGGCACACACCCGTCACAACAGAGCAAATATTCCTCACTAACACACAAATCACATTTGTGAGAGTACCTGCAGCACACAGAATGAGACTCACCAAACAAGCACAACCACACGCGGACAACACAGCTCACATCACAAACATAACAACCACATACACTCAACCACTCAAACACAACCACACACAGATCACAATCACACATGAAAAACACACACAACACTCACAGATCCACAGGCAACACACACATAACCAACAGAGACAAGTAGCACACATTTCCCACTACACACTCAACCATGCACACACACACCGCGCATACATCCTCAAACAGGAGTACAGAGCAGAACGCACACACAACACAGAAACACGCCAAACAAGAGTCACAAGACACACACCACACACCTCAAGGCCCATGACTGCTCACAACACTCACGAAAAACATCGCACAGGCTACTTACTGGGACATACACCATGGGACATACTAAACAAGCAAGACCGCACACAGTCAACACATCTCACGTCACGTGCATAACTCAAACTGCGAAGCACACACACAACCTCTCTAACACAAACACGCACACAAATCACAATCACACGCACCAAAAGACAGAGCACATACGAACCCACACACAAACAACCAAAACACACACAACACACCTATAGCACACTACACACCACACACACAGCCACAAGCGTGCAATATGGAGCACACACAGACCCTCACGCGGAAAGCCCGAAACAAAACACACAAAATACACGCTCACAGTACACCTCAGACACAACGCAAAGCTTTACATCACACGGCATGCTCAAAATACACAGACCGCCCCACATCTACCCTGTGCGTAACACACAGAAAGCATATAGACAGCACTCAACAACCCAGAACACAGTACATAACACAACACACAAAAGAAAGACCAGACACATTGCACACACAAAGGGACACTGGAGGGCACACAACAAACACGGAACCTACACAAACACCAATGGATATCTCATCAGCAATGACGAGATATACAGCCCACAAAGAACCACTCAAAGCACGGGACACACAATTCACAACCACACACATCACACGTTGCACGCCACACATAGAAATGTACACAGGACAGTGTACTCAACAAGCAGTAGAGAACCCATACCGCACCCAGTACATGCACAACACACACAGCACGGACAACACGCAACACACCGAGAATAAACAAGACTCACAGATCACAGAGAACACAACCCAAAACACACAGCACACACAGCATAGCGAAAGAGAATACACACAGACTCACAACACAAACACAACAAATCATTCCCTACCTTATAGCAACAACACAAAGAGCACACTACACAAGAATCAAATCCTAAAAGCACAACATAGGTCAAACTCTCAGAATACACAGTAACCAACGTAACGCACAACCCACACAGCAAGACATAAAGCGAGGAAACGAAACGACTCAGCACACACAACGCAACAGTTAGCACGAACAACACACACCACGTACAACGCAAACAATACAGCACACACAGCCACAAACAACACACACAGAAGGCGCCAACACAAAACATTCAGCACAAACGCAAATCACCCACAACACCCAAAACCAGAGTTTACATACAAACCCTCAACACGCAAACAGCACATCACACTGAACAACAACCACCGCCCCCCCCCACACCGAGCTCATCACTGCACACAATGCACATGAACCATGGTTCTCAGAGTAAACGCAACACACACAGTGAGGCACACTGACCAAGCATGACCACGCACAGTACAGACATCACAAATTACACTCATCACTCCAACAGCCGACCACGCACACCAGCTGTCAAACACAAGCACACGCATAACACGCACCACACACAACACATGCAAAACGGCATGCAGAAAATGTGCACGCCGCAAGAAAAAGAACACCGAATTTGTGAGACACACATTTCACGCACTACACACGTCACTCAAAGCACACTTGAATCAGACAGCACCCAGGTCCTCACAGAACGCATGATGCAAAGCACAGGATATACATACAAAGCATATACAACTCAGTACACAATTCGTATCCCATAAAGACACCCAGATGAAACAGCACACGCACACTACGCAAAACAGGAAGGAATACACACAACACACGTGCAACTGAGAACATAATGCTTGCACATCATGCAACACGCAACACACGTGTGATCGCGCCACACACTAAACATGAAACAGAAAACCATTCGCAGGCCACCTATCATTCCCAACAACGAACACAACATGCCACCCAAAGGACGCCAAACATACAACACACAAAGACACACTCCAAGCACACAACCAGCCACAACCACACCAGTCACACAGAACTCCACGGGGAAATTCACACAGAACTTACATTGCGAAGCAACAAAACTGCACACCTCCCATACACGACAGTCTACACAACAGTCACAACACAGAAAGAACACAACACACAGGAAACGCACACACAATCACATAAACACCGCCACGCACATTAAACCAACAGGTCACAGACATCACCACAAGAAACACAATAACAGCACGGGTGATGTGACACAACACAGAACACGCACACAATCGCAAACACCAGAAAACGCGCCCTACCGTGTACACAAAAAACAACGCACCTCACACCTAACAGAAAAGCCAGCAAACACGAAACACATCACAAAAAGACGTCAAACGCAAATATCGCACACACAAACCACACATTCAAAGAAACACATCGATGCATTAACACAGTACAAAATAATACACAAATCACAGAATACATCACACCACACACACAAACATCACGCACAAATTAAACATCACAACTCATGTCTCCCACAACACCCTGCATTAACAACACAACACACAGACCGACGCAACCACTACATACCACACACGGAGCCACGCAAAACGCACTCTCAAGGAATAACCACAACGAACACAAATAAACACCCACAAACACAAAGACATGGGGAACACACACAAAGTCAACACGCAGAAAGCACAATATATGAAACAACACACACCACGAATATCACAAGGCTTAACGGCACGCAATTCTCAAAACTAGTTAACCATGTACACACCACACACACAATGACGCCCGCTACAAAAGGCAAAACCACGTACAGATAACACACCTCACCTCACACACATACCAATTACACACAAAACCTCTCAAAAACAGCCAAGCACGTGTCACATTCACACATGCGTAACACACACAACAAATACAAAACCACACGCAAAGCTCACAACCAACAATTAGCGCACACAGGACACATTTCACGTGCTACACACCCCACACACAAACACACTCGGACACGCCACAGACACACACACACACACACTGGCCCCACTACGCTATGCAAACACACGGAAAACTCAGAAAGGAACGACATAACAGTCACAGGGCACACACCCGTCACAACAGAGCAAATATTCCTCACTAACACACAAATCACATTTGTGAGAGTACCTGCAGCACACAGAATGAGACTCACCAAACAAGCACAACCACACGCGGACAACACAGCTCACATCACAAACATAACAACCACATACACTCAACCACTCAAACACAACCACACACAGATCACAATCACACATGAAAAACACACACAACACTCACAGATCCACAGGCAACACACACATAACCAACAGAGACAAGTAGCACACATTTCCCACTACACACTCAACCATGCACACACACACCGCGCATACATCCTCAAACAGGAGTACAGAGCAGAACGCACACACAACACAGAAACACGCCAAACAAGAGTCACAAGACACACACCACACACCTCAAGGCCCATGACTGCTCACAACACTCACGAAAAACATCGCACAGGCTACTTACTGGGACATACACCATGGGACATACTAAACAAGCAAGACCGCACACAGTCAACACATCTCACGTCACGTGCATAACTCAAACTGCGAAGCACACACACAACCTCTCTAACACAAACACGCACACAAATCACAATCACACGCACCAAAAGACAGAGCACATACGAACCCACACACAAACAACCAAAACACACACAACACACCTATAGCACACTACACACCACACACACAGCCACAAGCGTGCAATATGGAGCACACACAGACCCTCACGCGGAAAGCCCGAAACAAAACACACAAAATACACGCTCACAGTACACCTCAGACACAACGCAAAGCTTTACATCACACGGCATGCTCAAAATACACAGACCGCCCCACATCTACCCTGTGCGTAACACACAGAAAGCATATAGACAGCACTCAACAACCCAGAACACAGTACATAACACAACACACAAAAGAAAGACCAGACACATTGCACACACAAAGGGACACTGGAGGGCACACAACAAACACGGAACCTACACAAACACCAATGGATATCTCATCAGCAATGACGAGATATACAGCCCACAAAGAACCACTCAAAGCACGGGACACACAATTCACAACCACACACATCACACGTTGCACGCCACACATAGAAATGTACACAGGACAGTGTACTCAACAAGCAGTAGAGAACCCATACCGCACCCAGTACATGCACAACACACACAGCACGGACAACACGCAACACACCGAGAATAAACAAGACTCACAGATCACAGAGAACACAACCCAAAACACACAGCACACACAGCATAGCGAAAGAGAATACACACAGACTCACAACACAAACACAACAAATCATTCCCTACCTTATAGCAACAACACAAAGAGCACACTACACAAGAATCAAATCCTAAAAGCACAACATAGGTCAAACTCTCAGAATACACAGTAACCAACGTAACGCACAACCCACACAGCAAGACATAAAGCGAGGAAACGAAACGACTCAGCACACACAACGCAACAGTTAGCACGAACAACACACACCACGTACAACGCAAACAATACAGCACACACAGCCACAAACAACACACACAGAAGGCGCCAACACAAAACATTCAGCACAAACGCAAATCACCCACAACACCCAAAACCAGAGTTTACATACAAACCCTCAACACGCAAACAGCACATCACACTGAACAACAACCACCGCCCCCCCCCACACCGAGCTCATCACTGCACACAATGCACATGAACCATGGTTCTCAGAGTAAACGCAACACACACAGTGAGGCACACTGACCAAGCATGACCACGCACAGTACAGACATCACAAATTACACTCATCACTCCAACAGCCGACCACGCACACCAGCTGTCAAACACAAGCACACGCATAACACGCACCACACACAACACATGCAAAACGGCATGCAGAAAATGTGCACGCCGCAAGAAAAAGAACACCGAATTTGTGAGACACACATTTCACGCACTACACACGTCACTCAAAGCACACTTGAATCAGACAGCACCCAGGTCCTCACAGAACGCATGATGCAAAGCACAGGATATACATACAAAGCATATACAACTCAGTACACAATTCGTATCCCATAAAGACACCCAGATGAAACAGCACACGCACACTACGCAAAACAGGAAGGAATACACACAACACACGTGCAACTGAGAACATAATGCTTGCACATCATGCAACACGCAACACACGTGTGATCGCGCCACACACTAAACATGAAACAGAAAACCATTCGCAGGCCACCTATCATTCCCAACAACGAACACAACATGCCACCCAAAGGACGCCAAACATACAACACACAAAGACACACTCCAAGCACACAACCAGCCACAACCACACCAGTCACACAGAACTCCACGGGGAAATTCACACAGAACTTACATTGCGAAGCAACAAAACTGCACACCTCCCATACACGACAGTCTACACAACAGTCACAACACAGAAAGAACACAACACACAGGAAACGCACACACAATCACATAAACACCGCCACGCACATTAAACCAACAGGTCACAGACATCACCACAAGAAACACAATAACAGCACGGGTGATGTGACACAACACAGAACACGCACACAATCGCAAACACCAGAAAACGCGCCCTACCGTGTACACAAAAAACAACGCACCTCACACCTAACAGAAAAGCCAGCAAACACGAAACACATCACAAAAAGACGTCAAACGCAAATATCGCACACACAAACCACACATTCAAAGAAACACATCGATGCATTAACACAGTACAAAATAATACACAAATCACAGAATACATCACACCACACACACAAACATCACGCACAAATTAAACATCACAACTCATGTCTCCCACAACACCCTGCATTAACAACACAACACACAGACCGACGCAACCACTACATACCACACACGGAGCCACGCAAAACGCACTCTCAAGGAATAACCACAACGAACACAAATAAACACCCACAAACACAAAGACATGGGGAACACACACAAAGTCAACACGCAGAAAGCACAATATATGAAACAACACACACCACGAATATCACAAGGCTTAACGGCACGCAATTCTCAAAACTAGTTAACCATGTACACACCACACACACAATGACGCCCGCTACAAAAGGCAAAACCACGTACAGATAACACACCTCACCTCACACACATACCAATTACACACAAAACCTCTCAAAAACAGCCAAGCACGTGTCACATTCACACATGCGTAACACACACAACAAATACAAAACCACACGCAAAGCTCACAACCAACAATTAGCGCACACAGGACACATTTCACGTGCTACACACCCCACACACAAACACACTCGGACACGCCACAGACACACACACACACACACTGGCCCCACTACGCTATGCAAACACACGGAAAACTCAGAAAGGAACGACATAACAGTCACAGGGCACACACCCGTCACAACAGAGCAAATATTCCTCACTAACACACAAATCACATTTGTGAGAGTACCTGCAGCACACAGAATGAGACTCACCAAACAAGCACAACCACACGCGGACAACACAGCTCACATCACAAACATAACAACCACATACACTCAACCACTCAAACACAACCACACACAGATCACAATCACACATGAAAAACACACACAACACTCACAGATCCACAGGCAACACACACATAACCAACAGAGACAAGTAGCACACATTTCCCACTACACACTCAACCATGCACACACACACCGCGCATACATCCTCAAACAGGAGTACAGAGCAGAACGCACACACAACACAGAAACACGCCAAACAAGAGTCACAAGACACACACCACACACCTCAAGGCCCATGACTGCTCACAACACTCACGAAAAACATCGCACAGGCTACTTACTGGGACATACACCATGGGACATACTAAACAAGCAAGACCGCACACAGTCAACACATCTCACGTCACGTGCATAACTCAAACTGCGAAGCACACACACAACCTCTCTAACACAAACACGCACACAAATCACAATCACACGCACCAAAAGACAGAGCACATACGAACCCACACACAAACAACCAAAACACACACAACACACCTATAGCACACTACACACCACACACACAGCCACAAGCGTGCAATATGGAGCACACACAGACCCTCACGCGGAAAGCCCGAAACAAAACACACAAAATACACGCTCACAGTACACCTCAGACACAACGCAAAGCTTTACATCACACGGCATGCTCAAAATACACAGACCGCCCCACATCTACCCTGTGCGTAACACACAGAAAGCATATAGACAGCACTCAACAACCCAGAACACAGTACATAACACAACACACAAAAGAAAGACCAGACACATTGCACACACAAAGGGACACTGGAGGGCACACAACAAACACGGAACCTACACAAACACCAATGGATATCTCATCAGCAATGACGAGATATACAGCCCACAAAGAACCACTCAAAGCACGGGACACACAATTCACAACCACACACATCACACGTTGCACGCCACACATAGAAATGTACACAGGACAGTGTACTCAACAAGCAGTAGAGAACCCATACCGCACCCAGTACATGCACAACACACACAGCACGGACAACACGCAACACACCGAGAATAAACAAGACTCACAGATCACAGAGAACACAACCCAAAACACACAGCACACACAGCATAGCGAAAGAGAATACACACAGACTCACAACACAAACACAACAAATCATTCCCTACCTTATAGCAACAACACAGAGCACACTACACAAGAATCAAATCCTAAAAGCACAACATAGGTCAAACTCTCAGAATACACAGTAACCAACGTAACGCACAACCCACACAGCAAGACATAAAGCGAGGAAACGAAACGACTCAGCACACACAACGCAACAGTTAGCACGAACAACACACACCACGTACAACGCAAACAATACAGCACACACAGCCACAAACAACACACACAGAAGGCGCCAACACAAAACATTCAGCACAAACGCAAATCACCCACAACACCCAAAACCAGAGTTTACATACAAACCCTCAACACGCAAACAGCACATCACACTGAACAACAACCACCGCCCCCCCCCACACCGAGCTCATCACTGCACACAATGCACATGAACCATGGTTCTCAGAGTAAACGCAACACACACAGTGAGGCACACTGACCAAGCATGACCACGCACAGTACAGACATCACAAATTACACTCATCACTCCAACAGCCGACCACGCACACCAGCTGTCAAACACAAGCACACGCATAACACGCACCACACACAACACATGCAAAACGGCATGCAGAAAATGTGCACGCCGCAAGAAAAAGAACACCGAATTTGTGAGACACACATTTCACGCACTACACACGTCACTCAAAGCACACTTGAATCAGACAGCACCCAGGTCCTCACAGAACGCATGATGCAAAGCACAGGATATACATACAAAGCATATACAACTCAGTACACAATTCGTATCCCATAAAGACACCCAGATGAAACAGCACACGCACACTACGCAAAACAGGAAGGAATACACACAACACACGTGCAACTGAGAACATAATGCTTGCACATCATGCAACACGCAACACACGTGTGATCGCGCCACACACTAAACATGAAACAGAAAACCATTCGCAGGCCACCTATCATTCCCAACCACGAACACAACATGCCACCCAAAGGACGCCAAACATACAACACACAAAGACACACTCCAAGCACACAACCAGCCACAACCACACCAGTCACACAGAACTCCACGGGGAAATTCACACAGAACTTACATTGCGAAGCAACAAAACTGCACACCTCCCATACACGACAGTCTACACAACAGTCACAACACAGAAAGAACACAACACACAGGAAACGCACACACAATCACATAAACACCGCCACGCACATTAAACCAACAGGTCACAGACATCACCACAAGAAACACAATAACACAGCACGGGTGATGTGACACAACACAGAACACGCACACAATCGCAAACACCAGAAAACGCGCCCTACCGTGTACACAAAAAACAACGCACCTCACACCTAACAGAAAAGCCAGCAAACACGAAACACATCACAAAAAGACGTCAAACGCAAATATCGCACACACAAACCACACATTCAAAGAAACACATCGATGCATTAACACAGTACAAAATAATACACAAATCACAGAATACATCACACCACACACACAAACATCACGCACAAATTAAACATCACAACTCATGTCTCCCACAACACCCTGCATTAACAACACAACACACAGACCGACGCAACCACTACATACCACACACGGAGCCACGCAAAACGCACTCTCAAGGAATAACCACAACGAACACAAATAAACACCCACAAACTCAACACGCAGAAAGCACAATATATGAAACAACACACACCACGAATATCACAAGGCTTAACGGCACGCAATTCTCAAAACTAGTTAACCATGTACACACCACACACACAATGACGCCCACTACAAAAGGCAAAACCACGTACAGATAACACACCTCACCTCACACACATACCAATTACACACAAAACCTCTCAAAAACAGCCAAGCACGTGTCACATTCACACATGCGTAACACACACAACAAATACAAAACCACACGCAAAGCTCACAACCAACAATTAGCGCACACAGGACACATTTCACGTGCTACACACCCCACACACAAACACACTCGGACACGCCACAGACACACACACACACACACTGGCCCCACTACGCTATGCAAACACACGGAAAACTCAGAAAGGAACGACATAACAGTCACAGGGCACACACCCGTCACAACAGAGCAAATATTCCTCACTAACACACAAATCACATTTGTGAGAGTACCTGCAGCACACAGAATGAGACTCACCAAACAAGCACAACCACACGCGGACAACACAGCTCACATCACAAACATAACAACCACATACACTCAACCACTCAAACACAACCACACACAGATCACAATCACACATGAAAAACACACACAACACTCACAGATCCACAGGCAACACACACATAACCAACAGAGACAAGTAGCACACATTTCCCACTACACACTCAACCATGCACACACACACCGCGCATACATCCTCAAACAGGAGTACAGAGCAGAACGCACACACAACACAGAAACACGCCAAACAAGAGTCACAAGACACACACCACACACCTCAAGGCCCATGACTGCTCACAACACTCACGAAAAACATCGCACAGGCTACTTACTGGGACATACACCATGGGACATACTAAACAAGCAAGACCGCACACAGTCAACACATCTCACGTCACGTGCATAACTCAAACTGCGAAGCACACACACAACCTCTCTAACACAAACACGCACACAAATCACAATCACACGCACCAAAAGACAGAGCACATACGAACCCACACACAAACAACCAAAACACACACAACACACCTATAGCACACTACACACCACACACACAGCCACAAGCGTGCAATATGGAGCACACACAGACCCTCACGCGGAAAGCCCGAAACAAAACACACAAAATACACGCTCACAGTACACCTCAGACACAACGCAAAGCTTTACATCACACGGCATGCTCAAAATACACAGACCGCCCCACATCTACCCTGTGCGTAACACACAGAAAGCATATAGACAGCACTCAACAACCCAGAACACAGTACATAACACAACACACAAAAGAAAGACCAGACACATTGCACACACAAAGGGACACTGGAGGGCACACAACAAACACGGAACCTACACAAACACCAATGGATATCTCATCAGCAATGACGAGATATACAGCCCACAAAGAACCACTCAAAGCACGGGACACACAATTCACAACCACACACATCACACGTTGCACGCCACACATAGAAATGTACACAGGACAGTGTACTCAACAAGCAGTAGAGAACCCATACCGCACCCAGTACATGCACAACACACACAGCACGGACAACACGCAACACACCGAGAATAAACAAGACTCACAGATCACAGAGAACACAACCCAAAACACACAGCACACACAGCATAGCGAAAGAGAATACACACAGACTCACAACACAAACACAACAAATCATTCCCTACCTTATAGCAACAACACAAAGAGCACACTACACAAGAATCAAATCCTAAAAGCACAACATAGGTCAAACTCTCAGAATACACAGTAACCAACGTAACGCACAACCCACACAGCAAGACATAAAGCGAGGAAACGAAACGACTCAGCACACACAACGCAACAGTTAGCACGAACAACACACACCACGTACAACGCAAACAATACAGCACACACAGCCACAAACAACACACACAGAAGGCGCCAACACAAAACATTCAGCACAAACGCAAATCACCCACAACACCCAAAACCAGAGTTTACATACAAACCCTCAACACGCAAACAGCACATCACACTGAACAACAACCACCGCCCCCCCCCACACCGAGCTCATCACTGCACACAATGCACATGAACCATGGTTCTCAGAGTAAACGCAACACACACAGTGAGGCACACTGACCAAGCATGACCACGCACAGTACAGACATCACAAATTACACTCATCACTCCAACAGCCGACCACGCACACCAGCTGTCAAACACAAGCACACGCATAACACGCACCACACACAACACATGCAAAACGGCATGCAGAAAATGTGCACGCCGCAAGAAAAAGAACACCGAATTTGTGAGACACACATTTCACGCACTACACACGTCACTCAAAGCACACTTGAATCAGACAGCACCCAGGTCCTCACAGAACGCATGATGCAAAGCACAGGATATACATACAAAGCATATACAACTCAGTACACAATTCGTATCCCATAAAGACACCCAGATGAAACAGCACACGCACACTACGCAAAACAGGAAGGAATACACACAACACACGTGCAACTGAGAACATAATGCTTGCACATCATGCAACACGCAACACACGTGTGATCGCGCCACACACTAAACATGAAACAGAAAACCATTCGCAGGCCACCTATCATTCCCAACCACGAACACAACATGCCACCCAAAGGACGCCAAACATACAACACACAAAGACACACTCCAAGCACACAACCAGCCACAACCACACCAGTCACACAGAACTCCACGGGGAAATTCACACAGAACTTACATTGCGAAGCAACAAAACTGCACACCTCCCATACACGACAGTCTACACAACAGTCACAACACAGAAAGAACACAACACACAGGAAACGCACACACAATCACATAAACACCGCCACGCACATTAAACCAACAGGTCACAGACATCACCACAAGAAACACAATAACAGCACGGGTGATGTGACACAACACAGAACACGCACACAATCGCAAACACCAGAAAACGCGCCCTACCGTGTACACAAAAAACAACGCACCTCACACCTAACAGAAAAGCCAGCAAACACGAAACACATCACAAAAAGACGTCAAACGCAAATATCGCACACACAAACCACACATTCAAAGAAACACATCGATGCATTTAACACAGTAGTACAAAATAATACACAAATCACAGAATACATCACACCACACACACAAACATCACGCACAAATTAAACATCACAACTCATGTCTCCCACAACACCCTGCATTAACAACACAACACACAGACCGACGCAACCACTACATACCACACACGGAGCCACGCAAAACGCACTCTCAAGGAATAACCACAACGAACACAAATAAACACCCACAAACACAAAGACATGGGGAACACACACAAAGTCAACACGCAGAAAGCACAACATATGAAACAACACACACCACGAATATCACAAGGCTTAACGGCACGCAATTCTCAAAACTAGTTAACCATGTACACACCACACACACAATGACGCCCACTACAAAAGGCAAAACCACGTACAGATAACACACCTCACCTCACACACATACCAATTACACACAAAACCTCTCAAAAACAGCCAAGCACGTGTCACATTCACACATGCGTAACACACACAACAAATACAAAACCACACGCAAAGCTCACAACCAACAATTAGCGCACACAGGACACATTTCACGTGCTACACACCCCACACACAAACACACTCGGACACGCCACAGACACACACACACACACACTGGCCCCACTACGCTATGCAAACACACGGAAAACTCAGAAAGGAACGACATAACAGTCACAGGGCACACACCCGTCACAACAGAGCAAATATTCCTCACTAACACACAAATCACATTTGTGAGAGTACCTGCAGCACACAGAATGAGACTCACCAAACAAGCACAACCACACGCGGACAACACAGCTCACATCACAAACATAACAACCACATACACTCAACCACTCAAACACAACCACACACAGATCACAATCACACATGAAAAACACACACAACACTCACAGATCCACAGGCAACACACACATAACCAACAGAGACAAGTAGCACACATTTCCCACTACACACTCAACCATGCACACACACACCGCGCATACATCCTCAAACAGGAGTACAGAGCAGAACGCACACACAACACAGAAACACGCCAAACAAGAGTCACAAGACACACACCACACACCTCAAGGCCCATGACTGCTCACAACACTCACGAAAAACATCGCACAGGCTACTTACTGGGACATACACCATGGGACATACTAAACAAGCAAGACCGCACACAGTCAACACATCTCACGTCACGTGCATAACTCAAACTGCGAAGCACACACACAACCTCTCTAACACAAACACGCACACAAATCACAATCACACGCACCAAAAGACAGAGCACATACGAACCCACACACAAACAACCAAAACACACACAACACACCTATAGCACACTACACACCACACACACAGCCACAAGCGTGCAATATGGAGCACACACAGACCCTCACGCGGGAAGCCCGAAACAAAACACACAAAATACACGCTCACAGTACACCTCAGACACAACGCAAAGCTTTACATCACACGGCATGCTCAAAATACACAGACCGCCCCACATCTACCCTGTGCGTAACACACAGAAAGCATATAGACAGCACTCAACAACCCAGAACACAGTACATAACACAACACACAAAAGAAAGACCAGACACATTGCACACACAAAGGGACACTGGAGGGCACACAACAAACACGGAACCTACACAAACACCAATGGATATCTCATCAGCAATGACGAGATATACAGCCCACAAAGAACCACTCAAAGCACGGGACACACAATTCACAACCACACACATCACACGTTGCACGCCACACATAGAAATGTACACAGGACAGTGTACTCAACAAGCAGTAGAGAACCCATACCGCACCCAGTACATGCACAACACACACAGCACGGACAACACGCAACACACCGAGAATAAACAAGACTCACAGATCACAGAGAACACAACCCAAAACACACAGCACACACAGCATAGCGAAAGAGAATACACACAGACTCACAACACAAACACAACAAATCATTCCCTACCTTATAGCAACAACACAAAGAGCACACTACACAAGAATCAAATCCTAAAAGCACAACATAGGTCAAACTCTCAGAATACACAGTAACCAACGTAACGCACAACCCACACAGCAAGACATAAAGCGAGGAAACGAAACGACTCAGCACACACAACGCAACAGTTAGCACGAACAACACACACCACGTACAACGCAAACAATACAGCACACACAGCCACAAACAACACACACAGAAGGCGCCAACACAAAACATTCAGCACAAACGCAAATCACCCACAACACCCAAAACCAGAGTTTACATACAAACCCTCAACACGCAAACAGCACATCACACTGAACAACAACCACCCCCCCCCCCCACACCGAGCTCATCACTGCACACAATGCACATGAACCATGGTTCTCAGAGTAAACGCAACACACACAGTGAGGCACACTGACCAAGCATGACCACGCACAGTACAGACATCACAAATTACACTCATCACTCCAACAGCCGACCACGCACACCAGCTGTCAAACACAAGCACACGCATAACACGCACCACACACAACACATGCAAAACGGCATGCAGAAAATGTGCACGCCGCAAGAAAAAGAACACCGAATTTGTGAGACACACATTTCACGCACTACACACGTCACTCAAAGCACACTTGAATCAGACAGCACCCAGGTCCTCACAGAACGCATGATGCAAAGCACAGGATATACATACAAAGCATATACAACTCAGTACACAATTCGTATCCCATAAAGACACCCAGATGAAACAGCACACGCACACTACGCAAAACAGGAAGGAATACACACAACACACGTGCAACTGAGAACATAATGCTTGCACATCATGCAACACGCAACACACGTGTGATCGCGCCACACACTAAACATGAAACAGAAAACCATTCGCAGGCCACCTATCATTCCCAACCACGAACACAACATGCCACCCAAAGGACGCCAAACATACAACACACAAAGACACACTCCAAGCACACAACCAGCCACAACCACACCAGTCACACAGAACTCCACGGGGAAATTCACACAGAACTTACATTGCGAAGCAACAAAACTGCACACCTCCCATACACGACAGTCTACACAACAGTCACAACACAGAAAGAACACAACACACAGGAAACGCACACACAATCACATAAACACCGCCACGCACATTAAACCAACAGGTCACAGACATCACCACAAGAAACACAATAACACAGCACGGGTGATGTGACACAACACAGAACACGCACACAATCGCAAACACCAGAAAACGCGCCCTACCGTGTACACAAAAAACAACGCACCTCACACCTAACAGAAAAGCCAGCAAACACGAAACACATCACAAAAAGACGTCAAACGCAAATATCGCACACACAAACCACACATTCAAAGAAACACATCGATGCGTTAACACAGTACAAAATAATACACAAATCACAGAATACATCACACCACACACACAAACATCACGCACAAATTAAACATCACAACTCATGTCTCCCACAACACCCTGCATTAACAACACAACACACAGACCGACGCAACCACTACATACCACACATGGAGCCACGCAAAACGCACTCTCAAGGAATAACCACAACGAACACAAATAAACACCCACAAACACAAAGACATGGGGAACACACACAAAGTCAACACGCAGAAAGCACAACATATGAAACAACACACACCACGAATATCACAAGGCTTAACGGCACGCAATTCTCAAAACTAGTTAACCATGTACACACCACACACACAATGACGCCCACTACAAAAGGCAAAACCACGTACAGATAACACACCTCACCTCACACACATACCAATTACACACAAAACCTCTCAAAAACAGCCAAGCACGTGTCACATTCACACATGCGTAACACACACAACAAATACAAAACCACACGCAAAGCTCACAACCAACAATTAGCGCACACAGGACACATTTCACGTGCTACACACCCCACACACAAACACACTCGGACACGCCACAGACACACACACACACACACTGGCCCCACTACGCTATGCAAACACACGGAAAACTCAGAAAGGAACGACATAACAGTCACAGGGCACACACCCGTCACAACAGAGCAAATATTCCTCACTAACACACAAATCACATTTGTGAGAGTACCTGCAGCACACAGAATGAGACTCACCAAACAAGCACAACCACACGCGGACAACACAGCTCACATCACAAACATAACAACCACATACACTCAACCACTCAAACACAACCACACACAGATCACAATCACACATGAAAAACACACACAACACTCACAGATCCACAGGCAACACACACATAACCAACAGAGACAAGTAGCACACATTTCCCACTACACACTCAACCATGCACACACACACCGCGCATACATCCTCAAACAGGAGTACAGAGCAGAACGCACACACAACACAGAAACACGCCAAACAAGAGTCACAAGACACACACCACACACCTCAAGGCCCATGACTGCTCACAACACTCACGAAAAACATCGCACAGGCTACTTACTGGGACATACACCATGGGACATACTAAACAAGCAAGACCGCACACAGTCAACACATCTCACGTCACGTGCATAACTCAAACTGCGAAGCACACACACAACCTCTCTAACACAAACACGCACACAAATCACAATCACACGCACCAAAAGACAGAGCACATACGAACCCACACACAAACAACCAAAACACACACAACACACCTATAGCACACTACACACCACACACACAGCCACAAGCGTGCAATATGGAGCACACACAGACCCTCACGCGGGAAGCCCGAAACAAAACACACAAAATACACGCTCACAGTACACCTCAGACACAACGCAAAGCTTTACATCACACGGCATGCTCAAAATACACAGACCGCCCCACATCTACCCTGTGCGTAACACACAGAAAGCATATAGACAGCACTCAACAACCCAGAACACAGTACATAACACAACACACAAAAGAAAGACCAGACACATTGCACACACAAAGGGACACTGGAGGGCACACAACAAACACGGAACCTACACAAACACCAATGGATATCTCATCAGCAATGACGAGATATACAGCCCACAAAGAACCACTCAAAGCACGGGACACACAATTCACAACCACACACATCACACGTTGCACGCCACACATAGAAATGTACACAGGACAGTGTACTCAACAAGCAGTAGAGAACCCATACCGCACCCAGTACATGCACAACACACACAGCACGGACAACACGCAACACACCGAGAATAAACAAGACTCACAGATCACAGAGAACACAACCCAAAACACACAGCACACACAGCATAGCGAAAGAGAATACACACAGACTCACAACACAAACACAACAAATCATTCCCTACCTTATAGCAACAACACAAAGAGCACACTACACAAGAATCAAATCCTAAAAGCACAACATAGGTCAAACTCTCAGAATACACAGTAACCAACGTAACGCACAACCCACACAGCAAGACATAAAGCGAGGAAACGAAACGACTCAGCACACACAACGCAACAGTTAGCACGAACAACACACACCACGTACAACGCAAACAATACAGCACACACAGCCACAAACAACACACACAGAAGGCGCCAACACAAAACATTCAGCACAAACGCAAATCACCCACAACACCCAAAACCAGAGTTTACATACAAACCCTCAACACGCAAACAGCACATCACACTGAACAACAACCACCCCCCCCCCACACACCGAGCTCATCACTGCACACAATGCACATGAACCATGGTTCTCAGAGTAAACGCAACACACACAGTGAGGCACACTGACCAAGCATGACCACGCACAGTACAGACATCACAAATTACACTCATCACTCCAACAGCCGACCACGCACACCAGCTGTCAAACACAAGCACACGCATAACACGCACCACACACAACACATGCAAAACGGCATGCAGAAAATGTGCACGCCGCAAGAAAAAGAACACCGAATTTGTGAGACACACATTTCACGCACTACACACGTCACTCAAAGCACACTTGAATCAGACAGCACCCAGGTCCTCACAGAACGCATGATGCAAAGCACAGGATATACATACAAAGCATATACAACTCAGTACACAATTCGTATCCCATAAAGACACCCAGATGAAACAGCACACGCACACTACGCAAAACAGGAAGGAATACACACAACACACGTGCAACTGAGAACATAATGCTTGCACATCATGCAACACGCAACACACGTGTGATCGCGCCACACACTAAACATGAAACAGAAAACCATTCGCAGGCCACCTATCATTCCCAACCACGAACACAACATGCCACCCAAAGGACGCCAAACATACAACACACAAAGACACACTCCAAGCACACAACCAGCCACAACCACACCAGTCACACAGAACTCCACGGGGAAATTCACACAGAACTTACATTGCGAAGCAACAAAACTGCACACCTCCCATACACGACAGTCTACACAACAGTCACAACACAGAAAGAACACAACACACAGGAAACGCACACACAATCACATAAACACCGCCACGCACATTAAACCAACAGGTCACAGACATCACCACAAGAAACACAATAACACAGCACGGGTGATGTGACACAACACAGAACACGCACACAATCGCAAACACCAGAAAACGCGCCCTACCGTGTACACAAAAAACAACGCACCTCACACCTAACAGAAAAGCCAGCAAACACGAAACACATCACAAAAAGACGTCAAACGCAAATATCGCACACACAAACCACACATTCAAAGAAACACATCGATGCGTTAACACAGTACAAAATAATACACAAATCACAGAATACATCACACCACACACACAAACATCACGCACAAATTAAACATCACAACTCATGTCTCCCACAACACCCTGCATTAACAACACAACACACAGACCGACGCAACCACTACATACCACACACGGAGCCACGCAAAACGCACTCTCAAGGAATAACCACAACGAACACAAATAAACACCCACAAACACAAAGACATGGGGAACACACACAAAGTCAACACGCAGAAAGCACAACATATGAAACAACACACACCACGAATATCACAAGGCTTAACGGCACGCAATTCTCAAAACTAGTTAACCATGTACACACCACACACACAATGACGCCCACTACAAAAGGCAAAACCACGTACAGATAACACACCTCACCTCACACACATACCAATTACACACAAAACCTCTCAAAAACAGCCAAGCACGTGTCACATTCACACATGCGTAACACACACAACAAATACAAAACCACACGCAAAGCTCACAACCAACAATTAGCGCACACAGGACACATTTCACGTGCTACACACCCCACACACAAACACACTCGGACACGCCACAGACACACACACACACACACTGGCCCCACTACGCTATGCAAACACACGGAAAACTCAGAAAGGAACGACATAACAGTCACAGGGCACACACCCGTCACAACAGAGCAAATATTCCTCACTAACACACAAATCACATTTGTGAGAGTACCTGCAGCACACAGAATGAGACTCACCAAACAAGCACAACCACACGCGGACAACACAGCTCACATCACAAACATAACAACCACATACACTCAACCACTCAAACACAACCACACACAGATCACAATCACACATGAAAAACACACACAACACTCACAGATCCACAGGCAACACACACATAACCAACAGAGACAAGTAGCACACATTTCCCACTACACACTCAACCATGCACACACACACCGCGCATACATCCTCAAACAGGAGTACAGAGCAGAACGCACACACAACACAGAAACACGCCAAACAAGAGTCACAAGACACACACCACACACCTCAAGGCCCATGACTGCTCACAACACTCACGAAAAACATCGCACAGGCTACTTACTGGGACATACACCATGGGACATACTAAACAAGCAAGACCGCACACAGTCAACACATCTCACGTCACGTGCATAACTCAAACTGCGAAGCACACACACAACCTCTCTAACACAAACACGCACACAAATCACAATCACACGCACCAAAAGACAGAGCACATACGAACCCACACACAAACAACCAAAACACACACAACACACCTATAGCACACTACACACCACACACACAGCCACAAGCGTGCAATATGGAGCACACACAGACCCTCACGCGGGAAGCCCGAAACAAAACACACAAAATACACGCTCACAGTACACCTCAGACACAACGCAAAGCTTTACATCACACGGCATGCTCAAAATACACAGACCGCCCCACATCTACCCTGTGCGTAACACACAGAAAGCATATAGACAGCACTCAACAACCCAGAACACAGTACATAACACAACACACAAAAGAAAGACCAGACACATTGCACACACAAAGGGACACTGGAGGGCACACAACAAACACGGAACCTACACAAACACCAATGGATATCTCATCAGCAATGACGAGATATACAGCCCACAAAGAACCACTCAAAGCACGGGACACACAATTCACAACCACACACATCACACGTTGCACGCCACACATAGAAATGTACACAGGACAGTGTACTCAACAAGCAGTAGAGAACCCATACCGCACCCAGTACATGCACAACACACACAGCACGGACAACACGCAACACACCGAGAATAAACAAGACTCACAGATCACAGAGAACACAACCCAAAACACACAGCACACACAGCATAGCGAAAGAGAATACACACAGACTCACAACACAAACACAACAAATCATTCCCTACCTTATAGCAACAACACAAAGAGCACACTACACAAGAATCAAATCCTAAAAGCACAACATAGGTCAAACTCTCAGAATACACAGTAACCAACGTAACGCACAACCCACACAGCAAGACATAAAGCGAGGAAACGAAACGACTCAGCACACACAACGCAACAGTTAGCACGAACAACACACACCACGTACAACGCAAACAATACAGCACACACAGCCACAAACAACACACACAGAAGGCGCCAACACAAAACATTCAGCACAAACGCAAATCACCCACAACACCCAAAACCAGAGTTTACATACAAACCCTCAACACGCAAACAGCACATCACACTGAACAACAACCACCCCCCCCCCCCCACACCGAGCTCATCACTGCACACAATGCACATGAACCATGGTTCTCAGAGTAAACGCAACACACACAGTGAGGCACACTGACCAAGCATGACCACGCACAGTACAGACATCACAAATTACACTCATCACTCCAACAGCCGACCACGCACACCAGCTGTCAAACACAAGCACACGCATAACACGCACCACACACAACACATGCAAAACGGCATGCAGAAAATGTGCACGCCGCAAGAAAAAGAACACCGAATTTGTGAGACACACATTTCACGCACTACACACGTCACTCAAAGCACACTTGAATCAGACAGCACCCAGGTCCTCACAGAACGCATGATGCAAAGCACAGGATATACATACAAAGCATATACAACTCAGTACACAATTCGTATCCCATAAAGACACCCAGATGAAACAGCACACGCACACTACGCAAAACAGGAAGGAATACACACAACACACGTGCAACTGAGAACATAATGCTTGCACATCATGCAACACGCAACACACGTGTGATCGCGCCACACACTAAACATGAAACAGAAAACCATTCGCAGGCCACCTATCATTCCCAACCACGAACACAACATGCCACCCAAAGGACGCCAAACATACAACACACAAAGACACACTCCAAGCACACAACCAGCCACAACCACACCAGTCACACAGAACTCCACGGGGAAATTCACACAGAACTTACATTGCGAAGCAACAAAACTGCACACCTCCCATACACGACAGTCTACACAACAGTCACAACACAGAAAGAACACAACACACAGGAAACGCACACACAATCACATAAACACCGCCACGCACATTAAACCAACAGGTCACAGACATCACCACAAGAAACACAATAACACAGCACGGGTGATGTGACACAACACAGAACACGCACACAATCGCAAACACCAGAAAACGCGCCCTACCGTGTACACAAAAAACAACGCACCTCACACCTAACAGAAAAGCCAGCAAACACGAAACACATCACAAAAAGACGTCAAACGCAAATATCGCACACACAAACCACACATTCAAAGAAACACATCGATGCGTTAACACAGTACAAAATAATACACAAATCACAGAATACATCACACCACACACACAAACATCACGCACAAATTAAACATCACAACTCATGTCTCCCACAACACCCTGCATTAACAACACAACACACAGACCGACGCAACCACTACATACCACACACGGAGCCACGCAAAACGCACTCTCAAGGAATAACCACAACGAACACAAATAAACACCCACAAACACAAAGACATGGGGAACACACACAAAGTCAACACGCAGAAAGCACAACATATGAAACAACACACACCACGAATATCACAAGGCTTAACGGCACGCAATTCTCAAAACTAGTTAACCATGTACACACCACACACACAATGACGCCCACTACAAAAGGCAAAACCACGTACAGATAACACACCTCACCTCACACACATACCAATTACACACAAAACCTCTCAAAAACAGCCAAGCACGTGTCACATTCACACATGCGTAACACACACAACAAATACAAAACCACACGCAAAGCTCACAACCAACAATTAGCGCACACAGGACACATTTCACGTGCTACACACCCCACACACAAACACACTCGGACACGCCACAGACACACACACACACACACTGGCCCCACTACGCTATGCAAACACACGGAAAACTCAGAAAGGAACGACATAACAGTCACAGGGCACACACCCGTCACAACAGAGCAAATATTCCTCACTAACACACAAATCACATTTGTGAGAGTACCTGCAGCACACAGAATGAGACTCACCAAACAAGCACAACCACACGCGGACAACACAGCTCACATCACAAACATAACAACCACATACACTCAACCACTCAAACACAACCACACACAGATCACAATCACACATGAAAAACACACACAACACTCACAGATCCACAGGCAACACACACATAACCAACAGAGACAAGTAGCACACATTTCCCACTACACACTCAACCATGCACACACACACCGCGCATACATCCTCAAACAGGAGTACAGAGCAGAACGCACACACAACACAGAAACACGCCAAACAAGAGTCACAAGACACACACCACACACCTCAAGGCCCATGACTGCTCACAACACTCACGAAAAACATCGCACAGGCTACTTACTGGGACATACACCATGGGACATACTAAACAAGCAAGACCGCACACAGTCAACACATCTCACGTCACGTGCATAACTCAAACTGCGAAGCACACACACAACCTCTCTAACACAAACACGCACACAAATCACAATCACACGCACCAAAAGACAGAGCACATACGAACCCACACACAAACAACCAAAACACACACAACACACCTATAGCACACTACACACCACACACACAGCCACAAGCGTGCAATATGGAGCACACACAGACCCTCACGCGGGAAGCCCGAAACAAAACACACAAAATACACGCTCACAGTACACCTCAGACACAACGCAAAGCTTTACATCACACGGCATGCTCAAAATACACAGACCGCCCCACATCTACCCTGTGCGTAACACACAGAAAGCATATAGACAGCACTCAACAACCCAGAACACAGTACATAACACAACACACAAAAGAAAGACCAGACACATTGCACACACAAAGGGACACTGGAGGGCACACAACAAACACGGAACCTACACAAACACCAATGGATATCTCATCAGCAATGACGAGATATACAGCCCACAAAGAACCACTCAAAGCACGGGACACACAATTCACAACCACACACATCACACGTTGCACGCCACACATAGAAATGTACACAGGACAGTGTACTCAACAAGCAGTAGAGAACCCATACCGCACCCAGTACATGCACAACACACACAGCACGGACAACACGCAACACACCGAGAATAAACAAGACTCACAGATCACAGAGAACACAACCCAAAACACACAGCACACACAGCATAGCGAAAGAGAATACACACAGACTCACAACACAAACACAACAAATCATTCCCTACCTTATAGCAACAACACAAAGAGCACACTACACAAGAATCAAATCCTAAAAGCACAACATAGGTCAAACTCTCAGAATACACAGTAACCAACGTAACGCACAACCCACACAGCAAGACATAAAGCGAGGAAACGAAACGACTCAGCACACACAACGCAACAGTTAGCACGAACAACACACACCACGTACAACGCAAACAATACAGCACACACAGCCACAAACAACACACACAGAAGGCGCCAACACAAAACATTCAGCACAAACGCAAATCAACCACAACACCCAAAACCAGAGTTTACATACAAACCCTCAACACGCAAACAGCACATCACACTGAACAACAACCACCCCCCCCCCCCCACACCGAGCTCATCACTGCACACAATGCACATGAACCATGGTTCTCAGAGTAAACGCAACACACACAGTGAGGCACACTGACCAAGCATGACCACGCACAGTACAGACATCACAAATTACACTCATCACTCCAACAGCCGACCACGCACACCAGCTGTCAAACACAAGCACACGCATAACACGCACCACACACAACACATGCAAAACGGCATGCAGAAAATGTGCACGCCGCAAGAAAAAGAACACCGAATTTGTGAGACACACATTTCACGCACTACACACGTCACTCAAAGCACACTTGAATCAGACAGCACCCAGGTCCTCACAGAACGCATGATGCAAAGCACAGGATATACATACAAAGCATATACAACTCAGTACACAATTCGTATCCCATAAAGACACCCAGATGAAACAGCACACGCACACTACGCAAAACAGGAAGGAATACACACAACACACGTGCAACTGAGAACATAATGCTTGCACATCATGCAACACGCAACACACGTGTGATCGCGCCACACACTAAACATGAAACAGAAAACCATTCGCAGGCCACCTATCATTCCCAACCACGAACACAACATGCCACCCAAAGGACGCCAAACATACAACACACAAAGACACACTCCAAGCACACAACCAGCCACAACCACACCAGTCACACAGAACTCCACGGGGAAATTCACACAGAACTTACATTGCGAAGCAACAAAACTGCACACCTCCCATACACGACAGTCTACACAACAGTCACAACACAGAAAGAACACAACACACAGGAAACGCACACACAATCACATAAACACCGCCACGCACATTAAACCAACAGGTCACAGACATCACCACAAGAAACACAATAACACAGCACGGGTGATGTGACACAACACAGAACACGCACACAATCGCAAACACCAGAAAACGCGCCCTACCGTGTACACAAAAAACAACGCACCTCACACCTAACAGAAAAGCCAGCAAACACGAAACACATCACAAAAAGACGTCAAACGCAAATATCGCACACACAAACCACACATTCAAAGAAACACATCGATGCGTTAACACAGTACAAAATAATACACAAATCACAGAATACATCACACCACACACACAAACATCACGCACAAATTAAACATCACAACTCATGTCTCCCACAACACCCTGCATTAACAACACAACACACAGACCGACGCAACCACTACATACCACACACGGAGCCACGCAAAACGCACTCTCAAGGAATAACCACAACGAACACAAATAAACACCCACAAACACAAAGACATGGGGAACACACACAAAGTCAACACGCAGAAAGCACAACATATGAAACAACACACACCACGAATATCACAAGGCTTAACGGCACGCAATTCTCAAAACTAGTTAACCATGTACACACCACACACACAATGACGCCCACTACAAAAGGCAAAACCACGTACAGATAACACACCTCACCTCACACACATACCAATTACACACAAAACCTCTCAAAAACAGCCAAGCACGTGTCACATTCACACATGCGTAACACACACAACAAATACAAAACCACACGCAAAGCTCACAACCAACAATTAGCGCACACAGGACACATTTCACGTGCTACACACCCCACACACAAACACACTCGGACACGCCACAGACACACACACACACACACTGGCCCCACTACGCTATGCAAACACACGGAAAACTCAGAAAGGAACGACATAACAGTCACAGGGCACACACCCGTCACAACAGAGCAAATATTCCTCACTAACACACAAATCACATTTGTGAGAGTACCTGCAGCACACAGAATGAGACTCACCAAACAAGCACAACCACACGCGGACAACACAGCTCACATCACAAACATAACAACCACATACACTCAACCACTCAAACACAACCACACACAGATCACAATCACACATGAAAAACACACACAACACTCACAGATCCACAGGCAACACACACATAACCAACAGAGACAAGTAGCACACATTTCCCACTACACACTCAACCATGCACACACACACCGCGCATACATCCTCAAACAGGAGTACAGAGCAGAACGCACACACAACACAGAAACACGCCAAACAAGAGTCACAAGACACACACCACACACCTCAAGGCCCATGACTGCTCACAACACTCACGAAAAACATCGCACAGGCTACTTACTGGGACATACACCATGGGACATACTAAACAAGCAAGACCGCACACAGTCAACACATCTCACGTCACGTGCATAACTCAAACTGCGAAGCACACACACAACCTCTCTAACACAAACACGCACACAAATCACAATCACACGCACCAAAAGACAGAGCACATACGAACCCACACACAAACAACCAAAACACACACAACACACCTATAGCACACTACACACCACACACACAGCCACAAGCGTGCAATATGGAGCACACACAGACCCTCACGCGGGAAGCCCGAAACAAAACACACAAAATACACGCTCACAGTACACCTCAGACACAACGCAAAGCTTTACATCACACGGCATGCTCAAAATACACAGACCGCCCCACATCTACCCTGTGCGTAACACACAGAAAGCATATAGACAGCACTCAACAACCCAGAACACAGTACATAACACAACACACAAAAGAAAGACCAGACACATTGCACACACAAAGGGACACTGGAGGGCACACAACAAACACGGAACCTACACAAACACCAATGGATATCTCATCAGCAATGACGAGATATACAGCCCACAAAGAACCACTCAAAGCACGGGACACACAATTCACAACCACACACATCACACGTTGCACGCCACACATAGAAATGTACACAGGACAGTGTACTCAACAAGCAGTAGAGAACCCATACCGCACCCAGTACATGCACAACACACACAGCACGGACAACACGCAACACACCGAGAATAAACAAGACTCACAGATCACAGAGAACACAACCCAAAACACACAGCACACACAGCATAGCGAAAGAGAATACACACAGACTCACAACACAAACACAACAAATCATTCCCTACCTTATAGCAACAACACAAAGAGCACACTACACAAGAATCAAATCCTAAAAGCACAACATAGGTCAAACTCTCAGAATACACAGTAACCAACGTAACGCACAACCCACACAGCAAGACATAAAGCGAGGAAACGAAACGACTCAGCACACACAACGCAACAGTTAGCACGAACAACACACACCACGTACAACGCAAACAATACAGCACACACAGCCACAAACAACACACACAGAAGGCGCCAACACAAAACATTCAGCACAAACGCAAATCACCCACAACACCCAAAACCAGAGTTTACATACAAACCCTCAACACGCAAACAGCACATCACACTGAACAACAACCACCCCCCCCCCCCACACCGAGCTCATCACTGCACACAATGCACATGAACCATGGTTCTCAGAGTAAACGCAACACACACAGTGAGGCACACTGACCAAGCATGACCACGCACAGTACAGACATCACAAATTACACTCATCACTCCAACAGCCGACCACGCACACCAGCTGTCAAACACAAGCACACGCATAACACGCACCACACACAACACATGCAAAACGGCATGCAGAAAATGTGCACGCCGCAAGAAAAAGAACACCGAATTTGTGAGACACACATTTCACGCACTACACACGTCACTCAAAGCACACTTGAATCAGACAGCACCCAGGTCCTCACAGAACGCATGATGCAAAGCACAGGATATACATACAAAGCATATACAACTCAGTACACAATTCGTATCCCATAAAGACACCCAGATGAAACAGCACACGCACACTACGCAAAACAGGAAGGAATACACACAACACACGTGCAACTGAGAACATAATGCTTGCACATCATGCAACACGCAACACACGTGTGATCGCGCCACACACTAAACATGAAACAGAAAACCATTCGCAGGCCACCTATCATTCCCAACCACGAACACAACATGCCACCCAAAGGACGCCAAACATACAACACACAAAGACACACTCCAAGCACACAACCAGCCACAACCACACCAGTCACACAGAACTCCACGGGGAAATTCACACAGAACTTACATTGCGAAGCAACAAAACTGCACACCTCCCATACACGACAGTCTACACAACAGTCACAACACAGAAAGAACACAACACACAGGAAACGCACACACAATCACATAAACACCGCCACGCACATTAAACCAACAGGTCACAGACATCACCACAAGAAACACAATAACACAGCACGGGTGATGTGACACAACACAGAACACGCACACAATCGCAAACACCAGAAAACGCGCCCTACCGTGTACACAAAAAACAACGCACCTCACACCTAACAGAAAAGCCAGCAAACACGAAACACATCACAAAAAGACGTCAAACGCAAATATCGCACACACAAACCACACATTCAAAGAAACACATCGATGCGTTAACACAGTACAAAATAATACACAAATCACAGAATACATCACACCACACACACAAACATCACGCACAAATTAAACATCACAACTCATGTCTCCCACAACACCCTGCATTAACAACACAACACACAGACCGACGCAACCACTACATACCACACATGGAGCCACGCAAAACGCACTCTCAAGGAATAACCACAACGAACACAAATAAACACCCACAAACACAAAGACATGGGGAACACACACAAAGTCAACACGCAGAAAGCACAACATATGAAACAACACACACCACGAATATCACAAGGCTTAACGGCACGCAATTCTCAAAACTAGTTAACCATGTACACACCACACACACAATGACGCCCACTACAAAAGGCAAAACCACGTACAGATAACACACCTCACCTCACACACATACCAATTACACACAAAACCTCTCAAAAACAGCCAAGCACGTGTCACATTCACACATGCGTAACACACACAACAAATACAAAACCACACGCAAAGCTCACAACCAACAATTAGCGCACACAGGACACATTTCACGTGCTACACACCCCACACACAAACACACTCGGACACGCCACAGACACACACACACACACACTGGCCCCACTACGCTATGCAAACACACGGAAAACTCAGAAAGGAACGACATAACAGTCACAGGGCACACACCCGTCACAACAGAGCAAATATTCCTCACTAACACACAAATCACATTTGTGAGAGTACCTGCAGCACACAGAATGAGACTCACCAAACAAGCACAACCACACGCGGACAACACAGCTCACATCACAAACATAACAACCACATACACTCAACCACTCAAACACAACCACACACAGATCACAATCACACATGAAAAACACACACAACACTCACAGATCCACAGGCAACACACACATAACCAACAGAGACAAGTAGCACACATTTCCCACTACACACTCAACCATGCACACACACACCGCGCATACATCCTCAAACAGGAGTACAGAGCAGAACGCACACACAACACAGAAACACGCCAAACAAGAGTCACAAGACACACACCACACACCTCAAGGCCCATGACTGCTCACAACACTCACGAAAAACATCGCACAGGCTACTTACTGGGACATACACCATGGGACATACTAAACAAGCAAGACCGCACACAGTCAACACATCTCACGTCACGTGCATAACTCAAACTGCGAAGCACACACACAACCTCTCTAACACAAACACGCACACAAATCACAATCACACGCACCAAAAGACAGAGCACATACGAACCCACACACAAACAACCAAAACACACACAACACACCTATAGCACACTACACACCACACACACAGCCACAAGCGTGCAATATGGAGCACACACAGACCCTCACGCGGGAAGCCCGAAACAAAACACACAAAATACACGCTCACAGTACACCTCAGACACAACGCAAAGCTTTACATCACACGGCATGCTCAAAATACACAGACCGCCCCACATCTACCCTGTGCGTAACACACAGAAAGCATATAGACAGCACTCAACAACCCAGAACACAGTACATAACACAACACACAAAAGAAAGACCAGACACATTGCACACACAAAGGGACACTGGAGGGCACACAACAAACACGGAACCTACACAAACACCAATGGATATCTCATCAGCAATGACGAGATATACAGCCCACAAAGAACCACTCAAAGCACGGGACACACAATTCACAACCACACACATCACACGTTGCACGCCACACATAGAAATGTACACAGGACAGTGTACTCAACAAGCAGTAGAGAACCCATACCGCACCCAGTACATGCACAACACACACAGCACGGACAACACGCAACACACCGAGAATAAACAAGACTCACAGATCACAGAGAACACAACCCAAAACACACAGCACACACAGCATAGCGAAAGAGAATACACACAGACTCACAACACAAACACAACAAATCATTCCCTACCTTATAGCAACAACACAAAGAGCACACTACACAAGAATCAAATCCTAAAAGCACAACATAGGTCAAACTCTCAGAATACACAGTAACCAACGTAACGCACAACCCACACAGCAAGACATAAAGCGAGGAAACGAAACGACTCAGCACACACAACGCAACAGTTAGCACGAACAACACACACCACGTACAACGCAAACAATACAGCACACACAGCCACAAACAACACACACAGAAGGCGCCAACACAAAACATTCAGCACAAACGCAAATCAACCACAACACCCAAAACCAGAGTTTACATACAAACCCTCAACACGCAAACAGCACATCACACTGAACAACAACCACCCCCCCCCCCCACACCGAGCTCATCACTGCACACAATGCACATGAACCATGGTTCTCAGAGTAAACGCAACACACACAGTGAGGCACACTGACCAAGCATGACCACGCACAGTACAGACATCACAAATTACACTCATCACTCCAACAGCCGACCACGCACACCAGCTGTCAAACACAAGCACACGCATAACACGCACCACACACAACACATGCAAAACGGCATGCAGAAAATGTGCACGCCGCAAGAAAAAGAACACCGAATTTGTGAGACACACATTTCACGCACTACACACGTCACTCAAAGCACACTTGAATCAGACAGCACCCAGGTCCTCACAGAACGCATGATGCAAAGCACAGGATATACATACAAAGCATATACAACTCAGTACACAATTCGTATCCCATAAAGACACCCAGATGAAACAGCACACGCACACTACGCAAAACAGGAAGGAATACACACAACACACGTGCAACTGAGAACATAATGCTTGCACATCATGCAACACGCAACACACGTGTGATCGCGCCACACACTAAACATGAAACAGAAAACCATTCGCAGGCCACCTATCATTCCCAACCACGAACACAACATGCCACCCAAAGGACGCCAAACATACAACACACAAAGACACACTCCAAGCACACAACCAGCCACAACCACACCAGTCACACAGAACTCCACGGGGAAATTCACACAGAACTTACATTGCGAAGCAACAAAACTGCACACCTCCCATACACGACAGTCTACACAACAGTCACAACACAGAAAGAACACAACACACAGGAAACGCACACACAATCACATAAACACCGCCACGCACATTAAACCAACAGGTCACAGACATCACCACAAGAAACACAATAACACAGCACGGGTGATGTGACACAACACAGAACACGCACACAATCGCAAACACCAGAAAACGCGCCCTACCGTGTACACAAAAAACAACGCACCTCACACCTAACAGAAAAGCCAGCAAACACGAAACACATCACAAAAAGACGTCAAACGCAAATATCGCACACACAAACCACACATTCAAAGAAACACATCGATGCGTTAACACAGTACAAAATAATACACAAATCACAGAATACATCACACCACACACACAAACATCACGCACAAATTAAACATCACAACTCATGTCTCCCACAACACCCTGCATTAACAACACAACACACAGACCGACGCAACCACTACATACCACACACGGAGCCACGCAAAACGCACTCTCAAGGAATAACCACAACGAACACAAATAAACACCCACAAACACAAAGACATGGGGAACACACACAAAGTCAACACGCAGAAAGCACAACATATGAAACAACACACACCACGAATATCACAAGGCTTAACGGCACGCAATTCTCAAAACTAGTTAACCATGTACACACCACACACACAATGACGCCCACTACAAAAGGCAAAACCACGTACAGATAACACACCTCACCTCACACACATACCAATTACACACAAAACCTCTCAAAAACAGCCAAGCACGTGTCACATTCACACATGCGTAACACACACAACAAATACAAAACCACACGCAAAGCTCACAACCAACAATTAGCGCACACAGGACACATTTCACGTGCTACACACCCCACACACAAACACACTCGGACACGCCACAGACACACACACACACACACTGGCCCCACTACGCTATGCAAACACACGGAAAACTCAGAAAGGAACGACATAACAGTCACAGGGCACACACCCGTCACAACAGAGCAAATATTCCTCACTAACACACAAATCACATTTGTGAGAGTACCTGCAGCACACAGAATGAGACTCACCAAACAAGCACAACCACACGCGGACAACACAGCTCACATCACAAACATAACAACCACATACACTCAACCACTCAAACACAACCACACACAGATCACAATCACACATGAAAAACACACACAACACTCACAGATCCACAGGCAACACACACATAACCAACAGAGACAAGTAGCACACATTTCCCACTACACACTCAACCATGCACACACACACCGCGCATACATCCTCAAACAGGAGTACAGAGCAGAACGCACACACAACACAGAAACACGCCAAACAAGAGTCACAAGACACACACCACACACCTCAAGGCCCATGACTGCTCACAACACTCACGAAAAACATCGCACAGGCTACTTACTGGGACATACACCATGGGACATACTAAACAAGCAAGACCGCACACAGTCAACACATCTCACGTCACGTGCATAACTCAAACTGCGAAGCACACACACAACCTCTCTAACACAAACACGCACACAAATCACAATCACACGCACCAAAAGACAGAGCACATACGAACCCACACACAAACAACCAAAACACACACAACACACCTATAGCACACTACACACCACACACACAGCCACAAGCGTGCAATATGGAGCACACACAGACCCTCACGCGGGAAGCCCGAAACAAAACACACAAAATACACGCTCACAGTACACCTCAGACACAACGCAAAGCTTTACATCACACGGCATGCTCAAAATACACAGACCGCCCCACATCTACCCTGTGCGTAACACACAGAAAGCATATAGACAGCACTCAACAACCCAGAACACAGTACATAACACAACACACAAAAGAAAGACCAGACACATTGCACACACAAAGGGACACTGGAGGGCACACAACAAACACGGAACCTACACAAACACCAATGGATATCTCATCAGCAATGACGAGATATACAGCCCACAAAGAACCACTCAAAGCACGGGACACACAATTCACAACCACACACATCACACGTTGCACGCCACACATAGAAATGTACACAGGACAGTGTACTCAACAAGCAGTAGAGAACCCATACCGCACCCAGTACATGCACAACACACACAGCACGGACAACACGCAACACACCGAGAATAAACAAGACTCACAGATCACAGAGAACACAACCCAAAACACACAGCACACACAGCATAGCGAAAGAGAATACACACAGACTCACAACACAAACACAACAAATCATTCCCTACCTTATAGCAACAACACAAAGAGCACACTACACAAGAATCAAATCCTAAAAGCACAACATAGGTCAAACTCTCAGAATACACAGTAACCAACGTAACGCACAACCCACACAGCAAGACATAAAGCGAGGAAACGAAACGACTCAGCACACACAACGCAACAGTTAGCACGAACAACACACACCACGTACAACGCAAACAATACAGCACACACAGCCACAAACAACACACACAGAAGGCGCCAACACAAAACATTCAGCACAAACGCAAATCAACCACAACACCCAAAACCAGAGTTTACATACAAACCCTCAACACGCAAACAGCACATCACACTGAACAACAACCACCCCCCCCCCCACACCGAGCTCATCACTGCACACAATGCACATGAACCATGGTTCTCAGAGTAAACGCAACACACACAGTGAGGCACACTGACCAAGCATGACCACGCACAGTACAGACATCACAAATTACACTCATCACTCCAACAGCCGACCACGCACACCAGCTGTCAAACACAAGCACACGCATAACACGCACCACACACAACACATGCAAAACGGCATGCAGAAAATGTGCACGCCGCAAGAAAAAGAACACCGAATTTGTGAGACACACATTTCACGCACTACACACGTCACTCAAAGCACACTTGAATCAGACAGCACCCAGGTCCTCACAGAACGCATGATGCAAAGCACAGGATATACATACAAAGCATATACAACTCAGTACACAATTCGTATCCCATAAAGACACCCAGATGAAACAGCACACGCACACTACGCAAAACAGGAAGGAATACACACAACACACGTGCAACTGAGAACATAATGCTTGCACATCATGCAACACGCAACACACGTGTGATCGCGCCACACACTAAACATGAAACAGAAAACCATTCGCAGGCCACCTATCATTCCCAACCACGAACACAACATGCCACCCAAAGGACGCCAAACATACAACACACAAAGACACACTCCAAGCACACAACCAGCCACAACCACACCAGTCACACAGAACTCCACGGGGAAATTCACACAGAACTTACATTGCGAAGCAACAAAACTGCACACCTCCCATACACGACAGTCTACACAACAGTCACAACACAGAAAGAACACAACACACAGGAAACGCACACACAATCACATAAACACCGCCACGCACATTAAACCAACAGGTCACAGACATCACCACAAGAAACACAATAACACAGCACGGGTGATGTGACACAACACAGAACACGCACACAATCGCAAACACCAGAAAACGCGCCCTACCGTGTACACAAAAAACAACGCACCTCACACCTAACAGAAAAGCCAGCAAACACGAAACACATCACAAAAAGACGTCAAACGCAAATATCGCACACACAAACCACACATTCAAAGAAACACATCGATGCGTTAACACAGTACAAAATAATACACAAATCACAGAATACATCACACCACACACACAAACATCACGCACAAATTAAACATCACAACTCATGTCTCCCACAACACCCTGCATTAACAACACAACACACAGACCGACGCAACCACTACATACCACACACGGAGCCACGCAAAACGCACTCTCAAGGAATAACCACAACGAACACAAATAAACACCCACAAACACAAAGACATGGGGAACACACACAAAGTCAACACGCAGAAAGCACAACATATGAAACAACACACACCACGAATATCACAAGGCTTAACGGCACGCAATTCTCAAAACTAGTTAACCATGTACACACCACACACACAATGACGCCCACTACAAAAGGCAAAACCACGTACAGATAACACACCTCACCTCACACACATACCAATTACACACAAAACCTCTCAAAAACAGCCAAGCACGTGTCACATTCACACATGCGTAACACACACAACAAATACAAAACCACACGCAAAGCTCACAACCAACAATTAGCGCACACAGGACACATTTCACGTGCTACACACCCCACACACAAACACACTCGGACACGCCACAGACACACACACACACACACTGGCCCCACTACGCTATGCAAACACACGGAAAACTCAGAAAGGAACGACATAACAGTCACAGGGCACACACCCGTCACAACAGAGCAAATATTCCTCACTAACACACAAATCACATTTGTGAGAGTACCTGCAGCACACAGAATGAGACTCACCAAACAAGCACAACCACACGCGGACAACACAGCTCACATCACAAACATAACAACCACATACACTCAACCACTCAAACACAACCACACACAGATCACAATCACACATGAAAAACACACACAACACTCACAGATCCACAGGCAACACACACATAACCAACAGAGACAAGTAGCACACATTTCCCACTACACACTCAACCATGTACACACACACCGCGCATACATCCTCAAACAGGAGTACAGAGCAGAACGCACACACAACACAGAAACACGCCAAACAAGAGTCACAAGACACACACCACACACCTCAAGGCCCATGACTGCTCACAACACTCACGAAAAACATCGCACAGGCTACTTACTGGGACATACACCATGGGACATACTAAACAAGCAAGACCGCACACAGTCAACACATCTCACGTCACGTGCATAACTCAAACTGCGAAGCACACACACAACCTCTCTAACACAAACACGCACACAAATCACAATCACACGCACCAAAAGACAGAGCACATACGAACCCACACACAAACAACCAAAACACACACAACACACCTATAGCACACTACACACCACACACACAGCCACAAGCGTGCAATATGGAGCACACACAGACCCTCACGCGGGAAGCCCGAAACAAAACACACAAAATACACGCTCACAGTACACCTCAGACACAACGCAAAGCTTTACATCACACGGCATGCTCAAAATACACAGACCGCCCCACATCTACCCTGTGCGTAACACACAGAAAGCATATAGACAGCACTCAACAACCCAGAACACAGTACATAACACAACACACAAAAGAAAGACCAGACACATTGCACACACAAAGGGACACTGGAGGGCACACAACAAACACGGAACCTACACAAACACCAATGGATATCTCATCAGCAATGACGAGATATACAGCCCACAAAGAACCACTCAAAGCACGGGACACACAATTCACAACCACACACATCACACGTTGCACGCCACACATAGAAATGTACACAGGACAGTGTACTCAACAAGCAGTAGAGAACCCATACCGCACCCAGTACATGCACAACACACACAGCACGGACAACACGCAACACACCGAGAATAAACAAGACTCACAGATCACAGAGAACACAACCCAAAACACACAGCACACACAGCATAGCGAAAGAGAATACACACAGACTCACAACACAAACACAACAAATCATTCCCTACCTTATAGCAACAACACAAAGAGCACACTACACAAGAATCAAATCCTAAAAGCACAACATAGGTCAAACTCTCAGAATACACAGTAACCAACGTAACGCACAACCCACACAGCAAGACATAAAGCGAGGAAACGAAACGACTCAGCACACACAACGCAACAGTTAGCACGAACAACACACACCACGTACAACGCAAACAATACAGCACACACAGCCACAAACAACACACACAGAAGGCGCCAACACAAAACATTCAGCACAAACGCAAATCAACCACAACACCCAAAACCAGAGTTTACATACAAACCCTCAACACGCAAACAGCACATCACACTGAACAACAACCACCCCCCCCCCCACACCGAGCTCATCACTGCACACAATGCACATGAACCATGGTTCTCAGAGTAAACGCAACACACACAGTGAGGCACACTGACCAAGCATGACCACGCACAGTACAGACATCACAAATTACACTCATCACTCCAACAGCCGACCACGCACACCAGCTGTCAAACACAAGCACACGCATAACACGCACCACACACAACACATGCAAAACGGCATGCAGAAAATGTGCACGCCGCAAGAAAAAGAACACCGAATTTGTGAGACACACATTTCACGCACTACACACGTCACTCAAAGCACACTTGAATCAGACAGCACCCAGGTCCTCACAGAACGCATGATGCAAAGCACAGGATATACATACAAAGCATATACAACTCAGTACACAATTCGTATCCCATAAAGACACCCAGATGAAACAGCACACGCACACTACGCAAAACAGGAAGGAATACACACAACACACGTGCAACTGAGAACATAATGCTTGCACATCATGCAACACGCAACACACGTGTGATCGCGCCACACACTAAACATGAAACAGAAAACCATTCGCAGGCCACCTATCATTCCCAACCACGAACACAACATGCCACCCAAAGGACGCCAAACATACAACACACAAAGACACACTCCAAGCACACAACCAGCCACAACCACACCAGTCACACAGAACTCCACGGGGAAATTCACACAGAACTTACATTGCGAAGCAACAAAACTGCACACCTCCCATACACGACAGTCTACACAACAGTCACAACACAGAAAGAACACAACACACAGGAAACGCACACACAATCACATAAACACCGCCACGCACATTAAACCAACAGGTCACAGACATCACCACAAGAAACACAATAACACAGCACGGGTGATGTGACACAACACAGAACACGCACACAATCGCAAACACCAGAAAACGCGCCCTACCGTGTACACAAAAAACAACGCACCTCACACCTAACAGAAAAGCCAGCAAACACGAAACACATCACAAAAAGACGTCAAACGCAAATATCGCACACACAAACCACACATTCAAAGAAACACATCGATGCGTTAACACAGTACAAAATAATACACAAATCACAGAATACATCACACCACACACACAAACATCACGCACAAATTAAACATCACAACTCATGTCTCCCACAACACCCTGCATTAACAACACAACACACAGACCGACGCAACCACTACATACCACACACGGAGCCACGCAAAACGCACTCTCAAGGAATAACCACAACGAACACAAATAAACACCCACAAACACAAAGACATGGGGAACACACACAAAGTCAACACGCAGAAAGCACAACATATGAAACAACACACACCACGAATATCACAAGGCTTAACGGCACGCAATTCTCAAAACTAGTTAACCATGTACACACCACACACACAATGACGCCCACTACAAAAGGCAAAACCACGTACAGATAACACACCTCACCTCACACACATACCAATTACACACAAAACCTCTCAAAAACAGCCAAGCACGTGTCACATTCACACATGCGTAACACACACAACAAATACAAAACCACACGCAAAGCTCACAACCAACAATTAGCGCACACAGGACACATTTCACGTGCTACACACCCCACACACAAACACACTCGGACACGCCACAGACACACACACACACACACTGGCCCCACTACGCTATGCAAACACACGGAAAACTCAGAAAGGAACGACATAACAGTCACAGGGCACACACCCGTCACAACAGAGCAAATATTCCTCACTAACACACAAATCACATTTGTGAGAGTACCTGCAGCACACAGAATGAGACTCACCAAACAAGCACAACCACACGCGGACAACACAGCTCACATCACAAACATAACAACCACATACACTCAACCACTCAAACACAACCACACACAGATCACAATCACACATGAAAAACACACACAACACTCACAGATCCACAGGCAACACACACATAACCAACAGAGACAAGTAGCACACATTTCCCACTACACACTCAACCATGCACACACACACCGCGCATACATCCTCAAACAGGAGTACAGAGCAGAACGCACACACAACACAGAAACACGCCAAACAAGAGTCACAAGACACACACCACACACCTCAAGGCCCATGACTGCTCACAACACTCACGAAAAACATCGCACAGGCTACTTACTGGGACATACACCATGGGACATACTAAACAAGCAAGACCGCACACAGTCAACACATCTCACGTCACGTGCATAACTCAAACTGCGAAGCACACACACAACCTCTCTAACACAAACACGCACACAAATCACAATCACACGCACCAAAAGACAGAGCACATACGAACCCACACACAAACAACCAAAACACACACAACACACCTATAGCACACTACACACCACACACACAGCCACAAGCGTGCAATATGGAGCACACACAGACCCTCACGCGGGAAGCCCGAAACAAAACACACAAAATACACGCTCACAGTACACCTCAGACACAACGCAAAGCTTTACATCACACGGCATGCTCAAAATACACAGACCGCCCCACATCTACCCTGTGCGTAACACACAGAAAGCATATAGACAGCACTCAACAACCCAGAACACAGTACATAACACAACACACAAAAGAAAGACCAGACACATTGCACACACAAAGGGACACTGGAGGGCACACAACAAACACGGAACCTACACAAACACCAATGGATATCTCATCAGCAATGACGAGATATACAGCCCACAAAGAACCACTCAAAGCACGGGACACACAATTCACAACCACACACATCACACGTTGCACGCCACACATAGAAATGTACACAGGACAGTGTACTCAACAAGCAGTAGAGAACCCATACCGCACCCAGTACATGCACAACACACACAGCACGGACAACACGCAACACACCGAGAATAAACAAGACTCACAGATCACAGAGAACACAACCCAAAACACACAGCACACACAGCATAGCGAAAGAGAATACACACAGACTCACAACACAAACACAACAAATCATTCCCTACCTTATAGCAACAACACAAAGAGCACACTACACAAGAATCAAATCCTAAAAGCACAACATAGGTCAAACTCTCAGAATACACAGTAACCAACGTAACGCACAACCCACACAGCAAGACATAAAGCGAGGAAACGAAACGACTCAGCACACACAACGCAACAGTTAGCACGAACAACACACACCACGTACAACGCAAACAATACAGCACACACAGCCACAAACAACACACACAGAAGGCGCCAACACAAAACATTCAGCACAAACGCAAATCAACCACAACACCCAAAACCAGAGTTTACATACAAACCCTCAACACGCAAACAGCACATCACACTGAACAACAACCACCCCCCCCCCACACACCGAGCTCATCACTGCACACAATGCACATGAACCATGGTTCTCAGAGTAAACGCAACACACACAGTGAGGCACACTGACCAAGCATGACCACGCACAGTACAGACATCACAAATTACACTCATCACTCCAACAGCCGACCACGCACACCAGCTGTCAAACACAAGCACACGCATAACACGCACCACACACAACACATGCAAAACGGCATGCAGAAAATGTGCACGCCGCAAGAAAAAGAACACCGAATTTGTGAGACACACATTTCACGCACTACACACGTCACTCAAAGCACACTTGAATCAGACAGCACCCAGGTCCTCACAGAACGCATGATGCAAAGCACAGGATATACATACAAAGCATATACAACTCAGTACACAATTCGTATCCCATAAAGACACCCAGATGAAACAGCACACGCACACTACGCAAAACAGGAAGGAATACACACAACACACGTGCAACTGAGAACATAATGCTTGCACATCATGCAACACGCAACACACGTGTGATCGCGCCACACACTAAACATGAAACAGAAAACCATTCGCAGGCCACCTATCATTCCCAACCACGAACACAACATGCCACCCAAAGGACGCCAAACATACAACACACAAAGACACACTCCAAGCACACAACCAGCCACAACCACACCAGTCACACAGAACTCCACGGGGAAATTCACACAGAACTTACATTGCGAAGCAACAAAACTGCACACCTCCCATACACGACAGTCTACACAACAGTCACAACACAGAAAGAACACAACACACAGGAAACGCACACACAATCACATAAACACCGCCACGCACATTAAACCAACAGGTCACAGACATCACCACAAGAAACACAATAACACAGCACGGGTGATGTGACACAACACAGAACACGCACACAATCGCAAACACCAGAAAACGCGCCCTACCGTGTACACAAAAAACAACGCACCTCACACCTAACAGAAAAGCCAGCAAACACGAAACACATCACAAAAAGACGTCAAACGCAAATATCGCACACACAAACCACACATTCAAAGAAACACATCGATGCGTTAACACAGTACAAAATAATACACAAATCACAGAATACATCACACCACACACACAAACATCACGCACAAATTAAACATCACAACTCATGTCTCCCACAACACCCTGCATTAACAACACAACACACAGACCGACGCAACCACTACATACCACACACGGAGCCACGCAAAACGCACTCTCAAGGAATAACCACAACGAACACAAATAAACACCCACAAACACAAAGACATGGGGAACACACACAAAGTCAACACGCAGAAAGCACAACATATGAAACAACACACACCACGAATATCACAAGGCTTAACGGCACGCAATTCTCAAAACTAGTTAACCATGTACACACCACACACACAATGACGCCCACTACAAAAGGCAAAACCACGTACAGATAACACACCTCACCTCACACACATACCAATTACACACAAAACCTCTCAAAAACAGCCAAGCACGTGTCACATTCACACATGCGTAACACACACAACAAATACAAAACCACACGCAAAGCTCACAACCAACAATTAGCGCACACAGGACACATTTCACGTGCTACACACCCCACACACAAACACACTCGGACACGCCACAGACACACACACACACACACTGGCCCCACTACGCTATGCAAACACACGGAAAACTCAGAAAGGAACGACATAACAGTCACAGGGCACACACCCGTCACAACAGAGCAAATATTCCTCACTAACACACAAATCACATTTGTGAGAGTACCTGCAGCACACAGAATGAGACTCACCAAACAAGCACAACCACACGCGGACAACACAGCTCACATCACAAACATAACAACCACATACACTCAACCACTCAAACACAACCACACACAGATCACAATCACACATGAAAAACACACACAACACTCACAGATCCACAGGCAACACACACATAACCAACAGAGACAAGTAGCACACATTTCCCACTACACACTCAACCATGCACACACACACCGCGCATACATCCTCAAACAGGAGTACAGAGCAGAACGCACACACAACACAGAAACACGCCAAACAAGAGTCACAAGACACACACCACACACCTCAAGGCCCATGACTGCTCACAACACTCACGAAAAACATCGCACAGGCTACTTACTGGGACATACACCATGGGACATACTAAACAAGCAAGACCGCACACAGTCAACACATCTCACGTCACGTGCATAACTCAAACTGCGAAGCACACACACAACCTCTCTAACACAAACACGCACACAAATCACAATCACACGCACCAAAAGACAGAGCACATACGAACCCACACACAAACAACCAAAACACACACAACACACCTATAGCACACTACACACCACACACACAGCCACAAGCGTGCAATATGGAGCACACACAGACCCTCACGCGGGAAGCCCGAAACAAAACACACAAAATACACGCTCACAGTACACCTCAGACACAACGCAAAGCTTTACATCACACGGCATGCTCAAAATACACAGACCGCCCCACATCTACCCTGTGCGTAACACACAGAAAGCATATAGACAGCACTCAACAACCCAGAACACAGTACATAACACAACACACAAAAGAAAGACCAGACACATTGCACACACAAAGGGACACTGGAGGGCACACAACAAACACGGAACCTACACAAACACCAATGGATATCTCATCAGCAATGACGAGATATACAGCCCACAAAGAACCACTCAAAGCACGGGACACACAATTCACAACCACACACATCACACGTTGCACGCCACACATAGAAATGTACACAGGACAGTGTACTCAACAAGCAGTAGAGAACCCATACCGCACCCAGTACATGCACAACACACACAGCACGGACAACACGCAACACACCGAGAATAAACAAGACTCACAGATCACAGAGAACACAACCCAAAACACACAGCACACACAGCATAGCGAAAGAGAATACACACAGACTCACAACACAAACACAACAAATCATTCCCTACCTTATAGCAACAACACAAAGAGCACACTACACAAGAATCAAATCCTAAAAGCACAACATAGGTCAAACTCTCAGAATACACAGTAACCAACGTAACGCACAACCCACACAGCAAGACATAAAGCGAGGAAACGAAACGACTCAGCACACACAACGCAACAGTTAGCACGAACAACACACACCACGTACAACGCAAACAATACAGCACACACAGCCACAAACAACACACACAGAAGGCGCCAACACAAAACATTCAGCACAAACGCAAATCAACCACAACACCCAAAACCAGAGTTTACATACAAACCCTCAACACGCAAACAGCACATCACACTGAACAACAACCACCCCCCCCCCACACACCGAGCTCATCACTGCACACAATGCACATGAACCATGGTTCTCAGAGTAAACGCAACACACACAGTGAGGCACACTGACCAAGCATGACCACGCACAGTACAGACATCACAAATTACACTCATCACTCCAACAGCCGACCACGCACACCAGCTGTCAAACACAAGCACACGCATAACACGCACCACACACAACACATGCAAAACGGCATGCAGAAAATGTGCACGCCGCAAGAAAAAGAACACCGAATTTGTGAGACACACATTTCACGCACTACACACGTCACTCAAAGCACACTTGAATCAGACAGCACCCAGGTCCTCACAGAACGCATGATGCAAAGCACAGGATATACATACAAAGCATATACAACTCAGTACACAATTCGTATCCCATAAAGACACCCAGATGAAACAGCACACGCACACTACGCAAAACAGGAAGGAATACACACAACACACGTGCAACTGAGAACATAATGCTTGCACATCATGCAACACGCAACACACGTGTGATCG